>NC_134359.1:144835294-145135294 GCF_048569485.1 Anomaloglossus baeobatrachus | reverse complement strand
GCCCCTCCACTTCAATTGGCCGCCTGCCGTGTGACGTCACTGTGACGCCGCACGACCCGCCTCCTCCCGGCCAGAGGGACGTCGCACGGCAGGTATGTGCGTGTAAAGCTGCCGTAGCGATAATAATCGCTACGGCAGCTTTCACTATATATCGAACGTGCGACGGGGGCGGGACTATCGCTGCAGCATCGGTAACACATTGTTACCGATGTTGCAACGTGCAAAGCCCGCCTTAAATGATTTAGCCACCAACCAGGTATACAAATGGAGAGGTTCTTTTCAGAGGCCGAAAGGAGGATTTAGGTCTAACTCGAGATCTAGATCCAGGTCCACATCTGTTAAATCATATACCTCAGATGAAAGTAACCACGATGATGTTGAACACCTGGCAACCAGTGGGGGTTATGATCTGAGGACTCTACCCAGGAGAGCCAAGGGATTCCAAAATACGAACCCCAAGGCGAGTACAACCAATACAAGATCGGGTCAGAAAAAGCACGAACTACAGGTGATTAACCTCTCGGATCATTCCCTCACTGATATCCAGGTTGAGGTATTATCGCGGGGCCTCACTTTTGCACCAACTAACGGCTTCAATTTCTTTTTAGCTATGAAAGACCTGAACCTCTTCTCGCGCAGACTATTACTTAGTAAGTTGCACAACAAAAGGACAACTATACCTGGTTTGGAGACGGCAGCAGAGAGGGAGGCTGTGGCCATTTTGGAGGACCTCTTGAAAGAACAAGAAACCGCTAAGCAAGGTATCTTTCCAAGTACCATCATACCAAGATCAACTAAGTTTCCCCCCTTGTCTATCTGCCCCGCCATCGATATGTTTACTCGCCTGGTTGTGGATGATTTTAAAAAAGTCTCCACCCGGCGTAAGAATGATAACCTAACGAAACAACAGCGTGCTGCTTTACAGCAATTACAATCATTCGATGACGTGGTGATTAAGACGGCTGACAAGGGGGGAAATGTGGTGATCTGGCCTAATGCAAAATATGAAAAAGAGGCATTTAAACAACTGAGGAATAAAGACACCTATTCCAGACTTGACCACAGCCCCCTTACTCTGTTCTCTGCACAATTACAAAAGATCCTCTCTAAAGCCTTTGATGAGGGTGTTATTACTAAAAAGGTATTCGAGGGTCTCAATGTACTGTCCCCCGGATTCCAACATTTTACCTTTTACCGAAGATTCACAAAGACCCCGTTGACCCATCGGGGCGTCCGATCGTGTCCGGCATTGATGGCTTATGCGAACCAGCTTGTAAATTTATTGACTATTATCTCAAGCCTATAGTGGAGACGCTGCCATCTTTTGTCCGGGACACGACGGACGTCCTCAACAGGGTGAACGGGGTCTTTGTTGAGTCTGACATGATCATAGTGACGGCCGACGTGGAGTCCCTCTATACCTGCATCAGCCATGATGCAGGTATGGAGGCGGTCCACTTCTACCTGAGGAATGACAACCGGGATGACCACCTGTGTGAGTTGATCTTGGAGCTCCTCCATTATGTCCTGACCCACAATTTTTTTACGTTTAAAGATCAATTTTATCTTCAGAGGCGGGGCACAGCCATGGGCGCGGCCTGTGCGCCTTCGTACGCAAATCTGTTCCTGGGGTACTGGGAGAGGGACATTTTTGCGTGCGGGGGCGTGCGGGCCTCAGACCATGTGCAAATGTGGCTCCGCTATATTGATGATTTGTTTATTATTTGGCAGGGCACAATGGAGGACCTCAGATCATTTATGGACTCACTCAACACCAACACCAAAAACATCAAGCTGACATATAAGATCAGTACGTGTAAAATCGACTTCTTGGATGTCAGTTTTGAGGTAGACCATACTGGCCTGCTTCAGACTGACATCCCTAGGAAAGAAACAGCTGTGAATTCTCTACTTCACGCTACGTCAGCACATAATCTATCTACAATACAGGCCATCCCGGTTGGTCAATACCTTAGGGCGAGGCGGATCTGCTCCACGGAGGGGAGATTTGAGGGACAGGCCAGTGACCTACGGAATAGGTTCCTTCAAAGAGGTTATAGCCATAGATCAGTGAAGCGGGGCTATAACCGGGCTAAGTACACCCCCCGCAGTCAGCTCCTGCGGAATTCTAATACTAGTTCTAACAAACAGGGTAATCAGCCCATCCGATTTATTTCCACCTTTAATTCGGAATGGGATACCATGCGGGGCATCTTGACCAAATATTGGCCCATCCTGCAAACAGAACCTGGCCTGTCATCTAGTCTTCCCGAACGACCTCTGATGACCCCCAGACGTGCCAGAAACCTCAGAGACCTACTCGTCCATAGCCATTATGCACTTAAACCGAAAGGGCTATTTGGACATAACCGTCCGATCAAGGGGTCATATCCATGCGGCCACTGTCTCGCTTGCAGCAATGTCTCTCGCTGTTCCACATTTACATCTAGTGACGGAACACGTGAATTTAATATCAATCACTACATTTCATGTGGGAGCTCCCATGTGGTGTATTATGCCACATGTGGGTGCTCCAAAATATACGTCGGACTTACCTCACGTGAACTTCGGGTGAGGGTTAGGGAACATGTGAGAGACATTGCTGCGGCGAGGGTGGCGGTGGATGTTACTTCCTTGAAGACTTTACCGAGACATTTTCGTCAATACCACAACTGTGACGCTGGGTCTCTGAGGGTACGCGGTATTGATCTGGTACACGGAGGCATCAGAGGGGGCAACACAAAGAAAGTGTTGGCCCAAAGGGAAGCTAGATGGATAGTTATGCTTGATACCCTGAGCCCGAAAGGCCTGAATGAAAGTTTGAGCTTTTCCTCCTTTTTATAAAACCTCTATGCCATCTTCTTTATACTGGCGGGCACACATGGATGTGCACATGTAATCTCTGTGCACATTCATGTTTACATATGTGTTTATATTCTGAAAATTTCCCCCTGTTTTTACATTTGTTTTTATTCTGTATTTTTTTTGTATATTTATTTATTCATCTTTTCACCCGGCAGTGCCCTTTATTCCTGTGGATTTGGAAATTTGCCATCTTTTTTCCTGTTCTCGACCCATAGATTCTCATCGGAATGGATTATCCATATGGATGCATTATAACGAATTTTTCCCATGTGAAGATGTACTCATAGTATTTTGGACCTTATACTATTTTGTAACCGTTACGTTTGTTTTATCATTATATATAACATTTATTCATTTACCTTTTGTATATGTCCGACCACTCTGTGTCGGATGTGCGCATGCCTGGCTTGGTCGCCTCCTCCTGCCCCCGCCGCGGCGTCTCATGGGCCTGCGTGTGCGTCCTGGTTGCTGGGGTGACCGGACGCCCACGTGGATCTTGACGTCGGCGGTGGGTGTATGTGATGGGTGATGCAGCCACGCATGCGCCGCACCTAAAGAACACATTGGTCGTGAACGCCAGTCATGTGACCGCGCATATGCCCATGAAAGGGCCCTGTCGTCATATTACCGCATCATCCATGAGTAAGCAAGCATAAGATAGCGAAACGTACGTCGGATGTCCTGGGGGTTTCCCTGTCCACCGCCTGCCTGTTCCAGTGCTACACCTGACTGGTAAATATAGACCTCCCCGGTTTTTCTCCCTCCCTCTTACTGGGATTTACCGTTTGCCATTTGGCTGATCCAATAGTTTGGAGGTTACCCTGGGAGCACTGACTTGGTGTATTACCAGCACTGGTTTAGGCTTTTTCCACCTCCCCTTACTTGTCACAATATGTTTGCAGCTTTTACTGTATGTCATAATCTTGCACTTTGTCTGATACTGATTTTAATATCTGTGATTAATAAAGCTGGTTTTATCCTCTTTTTCTGAAACACTCCTGTCTCCTCTTGTTTCTAATATAATTATGGAGAAAGCAGTGAGCCTCTGCTCTGATTTCACTGCAGGGCCACTGTCACATTGCATAATGTGCCATAAGTTTTTTGTTGAACATCATAAAGCCTTGCTGAGGCAGAGTTCAGAGCAAGCCAGGAACCCCAGCAGCCAGTACAGCCAAAGTCAGCAACACACCCTGACAAAAACCCAAATAAATGAGATCTCAGAGAGCTGCAAGATGCAATACATAGTGGATTAGAAGTGTGAATTAGAGAATTCTCAGAAACTCACCATCTACCGGTCACTACGGAGGGACTATACTCTGGCCCCATATCTGGAGAGGGTATGCCACCCCAAAGACAGGCAAACCTTGAGTCTATACAGACTGAGTGCCCACAGCCTAGAGGTTGAAACAGGGCAGCACCGACAGACATACAAACCACGGGAGCACAGACTGTGCCAGCACTGCCAGCAGGGGGCTCTGGAGAACGAGGCGCATTTCCTGCTGTACTGTAACAAATACTCAGTAGTGAGAGCCTCCCACTTCCAGAAACTTACTCATTCCCCGGACTTTCCATCCATGGACGAGGAGATGAAACTCCACATCCTACAGGGGGAAGAGGAATCAATGGTGGAGATCGATGCTCAATATGTCACCACTTGTCATAAACTGAGAGGAACATAAGGCCACTAAAAGGACTTTCAGAGCCCAAATTGTGCCATCAACTCCCCATAACCCTGATCCCCTCCCACCATACTTACTGTATTTCTCTTGCTTTGGCAACACTAATTGTATTTTGGTCCTGCCAATAAAGTATATTTGAATTTGAGTGAGAAAGTGGGAGAAAGACAGACAGGGAAAAAGGAAGAGTGAGAGAGTGGTAGAAAGACAGACAGGAAAAGAGGTAAAGTGATAGAGTGGGAGAAAGATAGACAGGGAGAAAGGGAGAAAAACAGATGGGGAAAGAGGAAGAGTTAGTAGAGTGGGAGAAACACAGGCAGGGAAACATGGAGAATGGGAAAAAGACAGGGAAAGAGGGAAAGTGAGAGAGAGTGGGTGGAGTGGGAGAAAGACAGGGAAAAAGGGAGAGTGAGAGAGTGGGAGAAAGACAGGGAAAGAGGGAGAGTGGGAGAAAGACAGACAGGGAAAGAGGGAGAGTGGATAGAGTGGTAGAGTGGGGAAAAGACAGACAGGGAAAGAAGGAGAGTGAGAGAGGGGGTAGACTGGGAGAAAGACAGACAGGGAGAGTGGGTTGAGTGGGAGAAAAACAGACAGGGAAAGACGGAGAGTGAGAGAAAGACAGACAGGGAAAGTGGGAGAGGGAGAGAGAGGGTAAAGACAGACAGGGAAAGAGAGAGAGAGTGGGTAGAGTGGGAGAAACACAGGCAGGGAAAGAGGGAGAGTGGGAGAAAGACTGACCTGGAAAGAGGGAGAGTGGATAGAGTGAGAGAGTGGGAGAAAGACATACAGGGAATGAAGGAGAATGGGAGAGTGGTAGAAAGGCTGACAAGGAAAGAGGAGAAAATGAGAGAATGGGAGAAAGACAGACAGGGAAAAAGGGAAAGTGAGAGAGTGGGAGAAAGATAGACCAGCAAAGAGGGATAGTGGGTAGAGTGGGAGAAACACAGACAGGGAAAGAGGGAGAGTGAGAGAATGACAGACAGGGAAAGAGGAAGACTGAGAAAGTGGGAGAAAGACACAGGAAAAGAGGGAGAGTGGGAGAAAGAGACAGGAAAAGAGGGATAGTTAGAGAAAGACAGACAGGGAAAGGCAGAGTAAGAGAGTGGGAGAAAGACAGGGAAAGTGGGAGGGGGAGACAGTGGGAGAAAAACAGACAGAGAAAGAGGAAGAGTGAGAAAGTTGAAATGAAAGAGGGAAAGTGAGAGAGTGGGAGAAAGACAGACTAGTAAAGGGGGAGAGTGGGAAAAAGATAGACAGGGAAAGAGAGAGTGGGAGAAAGACAGGGAAAGTGGGAGGGGGAGAGAGAGGGAGAAAGACAGGGAAAGAGGAAGAGTGAGAAAGTGGGAGAAAGACAGACAGGGAAAGAGGGAAAGTGGGAGTAAGACAGACAGGGAAAGAGGGAAAGTGAGAGAATGGGAGAAAGACAGAGCAGGAAAGAGGGAGAGTGGGAGAAACACAGGCAGGGAAATGTGGAGAGTTAGAGAGTGGGAGAAAACAGACAGAGAATGAAGGAGAGTGGGAGAGCGGTAGAAAGACTGACAAGAAAAGAGGGGAAGTGAGAAAGTGGGAGAAAGACAGAGCAGGAAAGAGGGAGAGTGGGTAGAGTTGGAGAAACACAGGCAGGTTAATGTAGAGAGTGGGATAAAGACAGATGGGGAAGGAGGGAGAGTGAGAGAAAGACAGACGAGGAAAGAGAGTGGGTAGAGTGGAAAGATACACAGACAGGGAAATGTGGAGAGTGGGAGAAAGACAGACAGGGAAAGAGAGAGAGTGGGAGGAAGATTGACAGGAAGACCGACAGGGAAAGGGAGAGTGACAGTGTGGGAGAAAGACAGACATGGAAAGTGGGAAAGGGAGAGAGTGGGAGAAAGACAGACAGGGAAAGAGGAAGAGTGAGAACATGGGAGAAAGACAGACAGGGAAACAGGGAGAGTAGAGAGTGGGAGAAAGACAGACCGGGAAAGAGGGAAAGTGGGACAAAGACAGGAAAAGGAGGAGAGTGGTAGAAAGACAGAGAGGGAAAGTGAGAGAGTGGGAGAAAGATAGACAGGGAAACATGGAGAGTGGGAGGAAGACTGCCAGGGAAAGAGAGAGAGTAAGAGAAAGACAGGGAAAGAGGAGGAGTGGGAGAAACAGAGATAAGGAAAGAGGGAGATTGAGAGAGTGTGTAGAGTGGGAGAAAGACAGACAGGTAAAGAGAGCGAGTGGGAGAAAGACAGACATGTAAAGAGAGCGAGTGGGAGAAAGACAGACAGGAAAAGAGGGAGAGTGAAAAAGTGGGAGAGTGGGTAGAGTGGGAGAAAGGCAGACAGGTAAAGAGAGAGATTGGGAGAAAAATACAGAGAAAGAAGTAGAATGGGAAGACTGAATATGCAATAGGCAAGCAGCTTGGTGTGATAAAATCAACTGTGGGAGCAATAATACGAAAATGGAAGACATACAAGACCACTGAATCTCCCTCGATCTGGGGATACACGCAAGATCTCACCCCGTGGGTTCAAAATGATCAGAAGAACGGTGTGCAAAAATCCCAGAACCACACGGGTGGACCTACATAGAGCTGGGACTACCGTAACAAAGGCTACCATCAGTAACACACGTTTTCTGGATTGGATTTGTGTTCTCATTTTGTCTCTTATAGTTGTGATCTACCTATGATGTCAATTACAGGAAAGTCGGAGTGTGAAAGAGTGGAAGAAAGAGAGATTAGGAGAGTAGGTAGAGTGGGAGAAAGACAAAGGGAAAGAGGGAGAGTGGGAGAAAGACAGACAGAATGTGAAGAAGGGAGAGTGGGAGATAGACAGCCAGGGAAAGAGGGAGAGTGGGTAGAGTGGGAATAAGAGAGGGAAAGAGGAAGAGTGGGTAGAGTGGTTGAAACAGACAAGGGAAAAAGTAGAGTGAGAGAGAGTGGGTAGAGTGGGAATAAGAAAGACAGTAAAAGAGGGAAAGTGAGAGATTGGGAGAAAGGCAGACAGGGAAAGAGGGAGAGGGAGAGAAAGATAGACAGGGAAAGTGGGAGAAAGACAGACAGAAAGGAGGAGAGTGAGAGAGTGGGAGAAAGACAGGGAAAGAGGGTGAGAAAGAGTGGGAGAAAGAAAGGAAAAAATAGGGAGAGGGAGAGTGAAAAAGACAGACAGGGAAAGTGGGAGAGTGAGAGAAAGAAAGACAGGGAAAAACAGAGATTGAGAAAGTGGTAGAAAGACAGACTGGGAAAGAGGGAGAGTGAGAGTGGGAGAAAGACAGAAAGGGAAAGAGAGTGGGGAAAAAGGAAGAGTGGGAGGATTCAGGGAAAGAGGGAGAATGGGAGAGTGAGTAGAGTGGGAGAAAGACATGTTAAGGGGTACATAATTTACAGTGATGCAATTCAAGTTATACATCTATACCTTAAATCTGTCTGCATCCAAACCATGAGTCATTTTGTCAGCACGCATGCTATCTTATTCATCCAGAGACCAGTGATTTGTACACAGATCTAGGTTGAATATATGACTGGTTTAATTATTGAAGTTCACATACATTTATAGAAATCAGTTGTCTAGGAGCCAAGAATACATAGCACGTCTCCTATTGGGTAAACAGTAAAAGAGCTTATTCTGCCATCTATATATGTATGAGTTTCATCATTTCGACCACTCCTGTCGGCTTCATGTAGGAGAGCTGGATGAGTCGTAGGACCTCGTGTGGATTACGCTGGACCTGGAGGGGTATTGAAGGATTTTAATAAAGTGGTGAAAGAGGGTGGTATTTTTTGTCTTTTATTCCAAATAAAGGATTTTTTCTGGTGTATGTGTTTATTTACTTTCACTTACAGGTTAATGATTGGGGGTGTCTAATAGACGCCTGCCATGATTAACCCAGGACTTAGTGGCAGCTATGGCCTGCCATTAACTCCTTATTTCCCTGATTGCCACCGCACCAGGGCAATTCAGGATGAAAGGAGAAAAAAGTGTTTCAGGATCAGCTAACCTCTGGACTTGCTATGGCCAATATCAGAGATCAGTGTACGGACAGTCAACAGGCCGGTTACAGAGAGTTGCAAGGCAGAAAAGGATTTACTTCCTGCACCTTAAGATGTATCATTCCAATTCCAGGATATTCAAAGACTTGATAAAATCATTATTAATTTTATTGGTGTATAAAAATACAAAACAAAAATCATAGCGTCTTACGCGTTTCAAGCCAAAACAGGGCTTTTACTCATAGCATAACACAAATGAAAAAACGAAAACACTTTATACACACTACCGGAAAAGTGACATCACCCCACCTCTAATGAATTAATCCATGCATCTAGGTAAATCACCAGGGCGTGAACACGTTATAAACATTAGATATTCATGAATTCCAAAAACTCCAATGGTAGATGAATATATGAAAAGTACAAGCATCAAAAATGGTGGTGCAGGAATTAATAATGGCTCCTTTTTTATATACTTACACAAGCTACATCTTGGCATGCTGCGTTTTTAACAACCCTGCTGTTGTAAAATTTGTCCCTAAAAGAGCTAGTAATTTAGGCAACTTACTGTCACCTAGCATATACACAAATGAAGGGAATTGTAAGAAGATCTGGTTACAACAGCAGGGTTGTTACAAATGCGGCTTGCCAAGATGTAGCTTGTGTAAGTATATAAAAAAAGGAGCCATTATTAATTCCTGCACCACTGGAAAACGCTACACTTTAACTGATTTTGTTAATTGTAACACAACATACGTTGTATACTTAGTTACATGTGGCTTGTGTCACAGTATGTTGGTTCCACAATACGCAAGCTTAAAGTCCGCATATCAGAACATATAGCTGATTGCAATCCGGGTGCAGGCACAGTAAAAAATCATATGTCTGGGTTATCACGACATTTCCTGGAGAAACACGGTGGTTGCACAGAGGGATTGACTGTGTCAGCCCTGGAAAAAGTCTTGTGCTCACGTAGGGGTGGAGATTGGATCTCTCGCCTGAGGGCTAGGGAGGCATTTTGGATCTCATGCCTCCAGACTAGTAGCCCTTCTGGTTTGAATTACAAGACGGACCTGCTATATTACTACTAGAAGGTGGCCCGATTCTACGCATCGGGTATTCTAGAATTTACGTATTGTGTAGTTCATGTATGATTTTTGTTATTTATATATATATATATATATATATATATGTTGTGTGTAGTTACCAAGTGTTTGTGTAGGGCGCTGTACATGTTCTGGGTGTTGTCTGGGTGTGGCGGGGGGTGAGAGCGGTGTTGTATGTGTGTTGCGAGTGTTGCGTTGTTTGTGGAGCGTTGTGTATGTGTGTGTTGCGCGGTTTGTATGGGTGTGGTGTGTTTTGGGGGGAGGTATGTTTTGTGCAATGTGTGTGTTGTGCGGTATGTGCGTATATTTATGTATGCCGTGGTGTTTGTGTGTTGGGTGTTGGGTGTGTGCGGCGTTCTCTGTGTGTGTGGGTGTCTGTGTAGGGCGGTGTTTGAGGTTCCCAGTGTGTGTGTAGTGTGTTGTGTGTGTGTGTTGGGGGGAGGTGTGCACCTCCCATCGTGCTCCATCCCCCATGCTGCGCACCCCCCATCGTGCCCCATCCCCCATGCTGCGCACCCCCCATCGTGCTCCATCCCCCATGCTGCCCAACCCCCATCGTGCTCCATCCCCTATGCTGCGCATTCCCCATCGTGCTCCATCCCCGATGCTGCGCACCCCCCATCGTGCTCCATCCCCCATGCTGCACACTCCCCATCGTGCTCCATCCCCCATGCTGCGCACCCCCATCGTGCTCCATCCCCCATGCTGCGCACCACCCATCGTGCTCCATCCCCCATGCTGCGCACCCCCCATCGTGCTCCATCCCCCATGCTGCGCACCCCCCATCGTGCTCCATCCTCCATGCTGCGCACCCCCCATCGTGCTCTATCCCCCATGCTGCGCGCACCCCCCATCGTGCTCCATCCCCCATGCTGCGCACCCCACATCGTGCTCCATCCCCCATGCTGCGCACCCCCCATCGTGCTCCATCCCCCATGCTGCGCACCCCCCATCGTGCTCCATCCCCCATGCTGCACACTCCCCATCGTGCTCCATCCACCATGCTGCTCACCCCCCATCGTGCTCCATCCCCCATGCTGTGCACCCCCATCGTGCTCCATCCCTCATGCTGTGCACTCCCCATCGTGCTCCATCCCACATGCTGCACACTCCCCATCGTGCGCCATCCCCCATGCTGCGCACTCCCCATCGTGCTCCATCCCCCATGCTGCGCACTCCCCATCGTGCTCCATCCCCCATGCTGCACACCCCCCATCGTGCTCCATCCCCCATGCTGCGCACTCCCCATCGTGCTCCATCCCCCATGCTGCACACCCCCCATCGTGCTCCATCCCCCATGCTGCGCATTCCCCATCGTGCTCCATCCCCCATGCTGCGCACTCCCCATTGTGCTCCATCCCCCATGCTGTGCACTCCCCATCGTGCTCCATCACCCATGCTGTGCACCCCCCATCGTGCTCCACAGTCACACATCAGACAGTATACACGCACACATCTGATCGCATACACTCCCACCCCACTTCTGCCTTTGCCCTCCGGTGGGCGGTCCCAGCAGCTGTGCTGCACGCAGTGCTCCTCTGCCTTCTGCCGACACGCACACATCCGATCGCATACACGCACACATCCGATCGCATACACGCACACATCCGATCGCATACACGCACACATCCGATCGCATACACGCACACACTCAATCGCATACACGCACACACACGATCGCATACACGCACACACACATTGACGATATCGCACATACGCGCTCACACTCACAACATCCGGAGATACCACATGCTTCCGGCCATGTGATCCTCCGGCAGGTCCTGGAAGGTCACTGCATGCACAGTATCGCCTCCGAGAAGCAAGCGATATCACTGGATGTTGAGTGTGTGGATGCGATCTGATGTGTGTGTGAGGTGTGTGTGAGAGTGAGTGTGATCTGATATGTGTGTGTGTGTGTGTGTCTGTTCTTATGTGTGTGCGTGTGTGTGTGTTCCGCCGCTGCAGGACCTTGATGCGCTCACCTGCTCCCGGTCGGCTTCTGGTGAGTATGATCGGGGGTCTTCTTTCTTCTGTCTTTTCTCTTCTGCACATGTGTACCGGGAGCCGGTGTACTCTGGTAACCATGCTACACAATATTACCCGATGTGTACCTTGGTTACCAGTGTACCCCGCCCCCCGCACGCACGGGAGCCCACACCAGCGTACGCTGGCAACCCCAGCAATGCGAGGGTATCTGTCGGCTGGGTTGCCAGCGTACGCTGGTGTGGGCTCCCGGGGGTACAGCACTCACCTAGGAGTCGGGGCTCCATGTCGGTTTGGGGAATGCGTGCGGGGGGCGGGGCCAGGGCGAGCGTGCAATGCGTGAGGGGGCGGTGCGTGGCCGAGTTGCCAATGCGTGCAGGGGGCCGGGGCGAGAGGCCAATCCGTGTGGGGGGGGGGAGGAGCCTGGGCGATCGGCCAATCCGTGCGGGGGGCGGAGCCGAGGCGAGCGGCCAATGAGACGCTTGTCGCGGTAACGACAGAATTTTGGAGCAAGACAGACAGACAGACAGAATAAGGCAATTATATATATAGATTTTTGATGCTTGTACTTCTCATATATTTATCTAGCATTGGAGTTTTTGGAATTCATGAATATCTAATGTTTATAACGTGTTCATGCCCTGGTGATTTACCTAGATGCATGGATCAATTAATTAGAGGTGGGGTGATGTCCTTTTTCCGGTAGTGTGTATAAAGTGCTTTAGCTTTCTCATTTGTGTTATGCTATAAGTAAGAGCCCTATTTTGGCTTGAAACGCGTAAGACGCTATGATTTTAATGTTTTGTATTTTTATACACCAATAAAATTAATAATGATTTTATCAAGTCTTTGTATACTGTCTTTATTTATAACAGGGAAAAAGGAAAGGGGAAACATAAAATGAGCTGTAGCAAACATTGAAATTACTTATTTTACAATTTTTGTCATTTTTTAACAAACAATAGGCTTTAGATATAATTTGAAAGGCAACATTAAAAAAAATAAATAAATAAATAAAAATATACAACTCCAGGATTCCTAGCAACTATTACTATGAAAAAGAAACATACTGCAAATATAGGGCAAATTTTGCAAACAGTAAGAAAATTCAAACAACTAATATATGTAGAAAAAAAAAACAAAAAACAAAAGAATAACATCAAAGGTCGTATATCTTAAGTAGAGATGAGCGAACCGGTCCCGGTTCGGCTCGAGGTCGGTTCGCTGAACGGAGGTCCCGTTCGAGTTCGGCTCGTCGAACGTTCGACGAACCGAACTCGAACTGCATAGGAAACAATGGCAGGCAATCACAAACACAGAAAAACACCTAGAAAACACCCTCAAAGGTGTCCAAAAGGTGACAAATGACTCACAACACAACACAAACACATGGGAAAGTGACAAGGACATATACTCATGCGAAAACAAAACAGCTGGACAAGGAAAAAGAGGAGGACACACAAATATAGGCATGGCACGCCCTTCTAAAATCATGTAAAACACCGCAAGGTGACTCCAAGCGTAGTCTCCCTTTTTTTCCAAAAATTGGGCCCCACACACACCCACCCATTCAGTGGCAGCAGTTGTGCCCCAGTTGTACAATTCACAGCTAGATTTGCATCAAGCACATTCAAAAATACGCCATTCTTATCCGTCCCCAGGATGACACCGGGGTAGGTAGCAAAGTCTTTCCTGACCCCAGCTCTGTTCATCTTGGCTTCTTTTAAAAACACAGCAAGCAAGGGTTACTCCAAGCGGAGTCTCCCTTTTTTCAAAAAATTGTGCCCCACACACACCCACCCATTCAGTGGCAGCACTTGTGCCCTAGTTGTACACTTCACAGCTAGATTTGCATCAAGCACATTCCAAAATACGCCATAATTAACCGTCCCCAGGATGACACCAGGGTAGGTAGCAAAGTCTTTCCTGATCCCAGCTCTGTTCATCTTGGCTTCTTTTAAAAACACAGCAAGCAAGGGTTACTCCAAGCGGAGTCTCCCTTTTTTTCCAAAAATTGTGCCCCACACACACTCACCCATTCAGTGGCAGCACTTGTGCCCTAGTTGTACACTTCACAGCTAGATTTGCATCAAGCACATTCCAAAATACGCCATAATTAACCGTCCCCAGGATGACACCAGGGTAGGTAGCAAAGTCTTTCCTGATCCCAGCTCTGTTCATCTTGGCTTCTTTTAAAAACAATGTAAGCAAGGGTTACTCCAAGCGGAGTCTCCCTTTTTTCCAAAAATTGGGCCACACAGACACCCACCCCATCAGTGGCAGCACTTGGGCCCTAGTTGCAAACAGGATGTTTTGATTTGCATCAAGCACATTCAAGAATACGCCATAATTAACTGTCCCCAGCATGACACCGGGGTAGGTAGATAAAGTCTTTGCTGAACCATGACTTGTTCATCTTGGCTTCTTTTAAAAACAATGTAAGCAAGGGTTACTCCAAGCGTAGTCTCCCTTTTTTTCCAAAAATTGGGCCCCACACACACCCACCCATTCAGTGGCAGCAGTTGTGCCCCAGTTGTACAATTCACAGCTAGATTTGCATCAAGCACATTCAAAAATACGCCATTCTTATCCGTCCCCAGGATGACACCGGGGTAGGTAGCAAAGTCTTTCCTGACCCCAGCTCTGTTCATCTTGGCTTCTTTTAAAAACACAGCAAGCAAGGGTTACTCCAAGCGGAGTCTCCCTTTTTTCAAAAAATTGTGCCCCACACACACCCACCCATTCAGTGGCAGCACTTGTGCCCTAGTTGTACACTTCACAGCTAGATTTGCATCAAGCACATTCCAAAATACGCCATAATTAACCGTCCCCAGGATGACACCAGGGTAGGTAGCAAAGTCTTTCCTGATCCCAGCTCTGTTCATCTTGGCTTCTTTTAAAAACAATGTAAGCAAGGGTTACTCCAAGCGGAGTCTCCCTTTTTTCCAAAAATTGGGCCACACAGACACCCACCCCATCAGTGGCAGCACTTGGGCCCTAGTTGCAAACAGGATGTTTTGATTTGCATCAAGCACATTCAAGAATACGCCATAATTAACCGTCCCCAGCATGACACCGGGGTAGGTAGATAAAGTCTTTGCTGAACCATGACTTGTTCATCTTGGCTTCTTTTAAAAACAATGTAAGCAAGGGTTACTCCAAGCGGAGTCTCCCTTTTTTCCAAAAATTGGGCCACACAGACACCCACCCCATCAGTGGCAGCACTTGGGCCCTAGTTGCAAACAGGATGTTTTGATTTGCATCAAGCACATTCAAGAATACGCCATAATTTACCGTCCCCAGCATGACACCGGGGTAGGTAGATAAAGTCTTTGCTGAACCATGACTTGTTCATCTTGGCTTCTTTTAAAAACAATGTAAGCAAGGGTTACTCCAAGCGGAGTCTCCCTTTTTTTCCAAAAATTGTGCCCCCCACACACCCACCCATTCAGTGGCAGCACTTGTGCCCTAGTTGTACACTTCACAGCTAGATTTGCATCAAGCACATTCAAAAATACGCCATAATTAACCGTCCCCAGCATGACACCGGGGTAGGTAGATAAAGTCTTTGCTGAACCATGACTTGTTCATCTTGGCTTCTTTTAAAAACAATGTAAGCAAGGGTTACTCCAAGCGGAGTCTCCCTTTTTTCCAAAAATTGTGCCCGACACACACCCACCCATTCAGTGGCAGCACTTGTGCCCTAGTTGTACACTTCACAGCTAGATTTGCATCAAGCACATTCAAAAATACGCCATAATTAACCGTCCCCAGCATGACACCGGGGTAGGTAGATAAAGTCTTTGCTGAACCATGACTTGTTCATCTTGGCTTCTTTTAAAAACAATGTAAGCAAGGGTTACTCCAAGCGGAGTCTCCCTTTTTTCCAAAAATTGTGCCCCACACACACCCACCCATTCAGTGGCAGCACTTGTGCCCTAGTTGTACACTTCACAGCTAGATTTGCATCAAGCACATTCAAAAATACGCCATAATTAACCGTCCCCAGCATGACACCGGGGTAGGTAGATAAAGTCTTTGCTGAACCATGACTTGTTCATCTTGGCTTCTTTTAAAAACAATGTAAGCAAGGGTTACTCCAAGCGGAGTCTCCCTTTTTTCCCAAAAATGGTGCCCCACACACACCCACCCATTCAGTGGCAGCACTTGTGCCCTAGTTGTATACTTCACAGCTAGATTTGCATCAAGCACATTCCAAATCCACAAGCATTTACTCTCCCCAGGATGACACAGGGGTTGTAAATTCCTTCTGGATCCATGACTTGTTCATTTTGATGAACGTCAGTCTGTCCACATTGTCACTGGACAGACGCGTGCGCTTATCTGTCAGCACACACCCAGCAGCACTGAAGACACGTTCAGAGACAACGCTGGCAGCTGGACACGACAAAATCTCCAAGGCGTAAGTTGCGAGCTCTGGCCATTTTTCTAGGTTTGAAGCCCAAAAGGAGCAAGGCTCCAGTTGCACAGTCATGGCATCGATGTTCATTTGGAGATACTCCTGTATCATCCTCTCCAGCCGTTGACTATGTGTCAGACTTGTTGTCTCTGGTGGCCTTGCAAAGGAGGGTCTAAAAAAATTATGAAAAGATTCCATAAAATTGCTGTTACCAGCACCAGATACGGTCCTACTGGTACGTGTAGACTGTTGAAGATGACGAGACCGTCCCATGTTTGTCAAGTTACAACTGGGAGATTCACTCCCTGCACCTGCACGGTTGTTTGGTGGAAAAGCGGATCTAAGATCGAGTAACAGCTTCTGCTGATACTCCTGCATACGTGCGTCCCTTTCTATGGCTGGAATTATGTCACAAAATTTGGACTTGTACCGGGGATCTAATAGTGTGGCAAGCCAGTAGTCATCATCACTTCTAATTTTGACAATACGAGGGTCATGTTGGAGGTAGTGCAACAAGAAGGCACTCATGTGTCTTGCGCAGCCATGCGAACCAAGTCCACGCTGTGTTTGTGGCATAGAGGTGCTAACCGTTCTTTCTTCCTCTGACATCTCCCCCCAACCTCTTTCAACTGAAATTTGACCAAGGTCTCCCTCATCTGCTGAGTCTTCCATGTCCATGGACAGTTCGTCCTCCATTTCTTCATGTCCTCCTGCACCTTCCTCAACATCTCGCCTGCTACCATGCGCCCTTGTTGATCCCTGTCCCCCATGCTCCCATGCCTGGCGCCTTGGTTATGATGAACGTCTGGACCTTGGTGATGTTGTTGTCCCTTGCGCATATGAATCCTCCTGTAGTTCATCCCCTTCCTGTTGTCCCACCCCCTGACTCTGAATAGTGTTTAGCGTGTGTTCCAGCATGTAAATGACTGGAATCGTCATGCTGATAATGGCATTGTCAGCGCTAAACATATTCGTCGCCATGTCGAAACTGTGCAGAAGGGTGCATAGGTCCTTGATCTGAGACCACTCCATCAGGGTGATCTGCCCCACCTCTGCATCTCGTTGGCCCAGGCTATACGTCATGACGTATTGCACCAGGGCACGGCGGTGCTGTCACAGTCGCTGTAACATGTGGAGAGTTGAATTCCAGCGTGTCGCCACATCGCATTTCAGGCGATGAACCGGCAGGCCGAAAGACTTCTGGAGCGATGCAAGTCGCTCAGCTGCGGCGCTTGAACGGCGGAAGTGAGCAGACAGTTTTCGTGCCCTGTTCAGAAGGCCATCTAGGCCGGGATACTGTGTTAAAAATTGCTGCACGACAAGGTTCAACACGTGAGCCATACAAGGTACGTGTGTCACCTTGCCCAGGCGAAGGGCCGTACCCAGGTTTGCAGCATTGTCGCACACGGCCTTACCAGGCTGCAGGTTGAGTGGAGACAACCATTTATTAAACTCGGACCGCAGAGCTGACCACAACTCCTCAGCTGTGTGACTCTTATTCCCAAGACATGTCAAGCTAAAGACCGCCTGATGCCGTTGCGCTCTGCTGCCAGCATAGTAATGAGGGGTGCGTGATTCCTTCTGCGCAGTGAGAACGCTGGTGGCCTGACCAGGCAGGCTTGGGGCGGAGGTGGAGGACCCAGATGAGGTGGAGGATGCAGAAGCAGTGGCGGAACTTGGACAGACAGAGGATTGACACACAAGTCGTGGGGACGGCAAGACTTGTGCAGCAGACCCTTCACCATCTATCACCATAATTACCCAGTGCCCAGTCAGCGATATGTAACGTCCCTGTCCATGCTTACTGGTCCAAGTATCGGTGGTGAAATGCACCCGTTCACACACAGAGTTTCTCAAGGAAGCGGTGATGTTGTGTGCGACATGCTGGTGTAGCGCGGGCACACCTTTCTTAGAGAAGTAGTGGCGACTAGGCATCTGGTACTGGGGCACAGCGACAGACATAAGGTCTCTAAAATCCTGTGTGTCCACTAGGCGGAAAGGCAGCATTTCTGTAGCCAACAGCTTACAGAGGGATAGAGTCAACCTCTTAGCTTTGTCATGGGTCGCAGGAAATGGCCTTTTATTTGTCCACATCTGAGGGACAGAGATCTGGCTGCTGTGTGTAGACGGTGTTGAGTAGGGTGTCCCTGGAAAAATGCAGGTTTGTGAGGAAAGTGCAGGCGGAGACATGATGTTGCCTTCATCCAAAGTTGGTGCTATCGATGTCTGAGACAGCTGTACACACTCACTTGTTTCCCCTTCCAAAACAACTGACGACCTACCAAGCAAACTGCCTGTTGCGGTTACAGTGGTGGAAGTTGTGGGTGGAAAAACAGGTGTGACAGCTGTCCCCACAGTCCTAGAAGATGACGAGCGCGCGGATGCACTGGAAGGGGCAGGCAGTGGATGGTTCGCTCCGCTAGGCCGCATTGCAGCACGGTGAGCTTCCCACCGGGCCATATGATATTTATTCATGTGACGATTCATGGAAGAAGTTGTCAAACTGCTGAGGTTTTGACCTCTACTAAGAGAACCATGACAAATTTTACAGATCACATAATTTGGGCGATCTTTTTCTATGTCAAAAAAGGACCAGGCTAGGCAAGGCTTAGAGGCCATGCGACCTGATGATCCACCCCGAATAATGCTCAGAGGCAGAGTGGTGGCTGAGGATGCAGTTGTAGACGTGCTACCAGTACTCCGACTCTGTCCAGGAAGGCGCAAGGTAACTTCGTCATCAGTTGCATCCTCCTCCACCACCTCTGTTGACCTCCTCGAGTGCCTGACTGTGGGTTGACAGTAGGTGGGATCTAGAACTTCATCATCAATTGTTGTGTTTGCACTCCCCTCCCCCTCTGACCGAGCCTCTTCTTGCCCTGACCGAATATTTAAGTTGTCATCCCAATCGGGTATCTGAGTCTCATCTTCATCAGTATGTTCCTCATTGTCTATAACCACAGGTGTTACAGTTTGTGACAAAGGGTCAACATTATGCTCCGAAACTTTGTCCTCACGGCCTGAATCAGAGTCACAAAGGTTCTGGGCATCACTGCAGACCATTTCCTGTTCTGTACTCACTGTAGCTTGGGAGCAGACCTCTGATTCCCAGGCTATAGTGTGACTGAACAGCTCTGCAGACTCAGCCATCTCAGTTCCACCATACTGTGCAGGGCTGATGGAGACTTCAAAGCTGGGAGAAATCAAGTTTGATTGGGATGACAACTCAGAGGACTGGTGTTTTTTGGATGCGGTACTTGAAGTGGCTGAGAGGGCACTTGTTGGACCACTTGAGATCCATTCAAGCATTTTCCTTTTTTGCCCATCATCTACCTTTGTTCCTGTTGTTCGTGTCCGTAAAAAAGGGAGCACATCGGATTGTCCACGGTAAGTAGTAGACATCTTACTTTTGCTGGTAGATGGTCTATCTTCAGCACATGATAATGGAGCTTTGCCACCTTCCCCACGGACAAAACCTTTTTTGCCTTTTCCACCACGCCTCTTCCCCTTTCCACCAGCATCTGTCATTTTGCCACTCATGTTGATTGCGACAAGATTGTGGACTGAAAATGTGGTAGTAAAAATTGAGAGGTGGTGTAGATTGCAGTGGTGGTCTAGCTTTATTAACAGCAGAATAATAAAGAATAAATATCCCTGACAATGCAACTACGGCCCTTAAACTGGCAGCAAAAATTGCTAGTATAATGGCTTAGTTATAATGAGTTGGAGTGTGCAATGCAGGCAGAGGTGCTCTGCAAATGTCTTTGCACTAGTGGGACTATAGCAAAGTCCAATAGCCACGTTTAGGATGCCACTAGGTACACTGAGTGTTTGCTAGTATAATGGCTTAGTTATAATGAGTTGGAGTGTGCAATGCAGGCAGACGTGCTCTGCAAATGTCTTTGCACTAGTGTGACTATAGCAAAGTCCAATAGCCACGTTTAGGATGCCACTAGGTACACTGAGTGTTTGCAAGTATAATGGCTTAGTTATAATGAGTTGGAGTGTGCAATGCAGGCAGAGGTGCTCTGCAAATGTCTTTGCACTAGTGTGACTATAGCAAAGTCCAATAGCCACGTTTAGGATGCCACTAGGTACACTGAGTGTTTGCTAGTATAATGGCTTAGTTATAATGAGTTGGAGTGTGCAATGCAGGCAGAGGTGCTCTGCAAATGTCTTTGCACTAGTGTGACTACAGCAAAGTCCAATAGCCACGTTTAGGATGCCACTAGGTACACTGAGTGTTTGCTAGTATAATGGCTTAGTTATAATGAGTTGGAGTGTGCAATGCAGGCAGACGTGCTCTGCAAATGTCTTTGCACTAGTGGGACTATAGCAAAGTCCAGTAGCCACGTTTAGGATGCCACTAGGTACACTGAGTGTTTGCTAGTATAATGGCTTAGTTATAATGAGTTGGAGTGTGCAATGCAGGCAGACGTGCTCTGCAAATGTCTTTGCACTAGTGTGACTATAGCAAAGTCCAATAGCCACGTTTAGGATGCCACTAGGTACACTGAGTGTTTGCTAGTATAATGGCTTAGTTATAATGAGTTGGAGTGTGCAATGCAGGCAGACGTGCTCTGCAAATGTCTTTGCACTAGTGTGACTATAGCAAAGTCCAATAGCCACGTTTAGGATGCCACTAGGTACACTGAGTGTTTGCTAGTATAATGGCTTAGTTATAATGAGTTGGAGTGTGCAATGCAGGCAGACGTGCTCTGCAAATGTCTTTGCACTAGTGTGACTATAGCAAAGTCCAATAGCCACGTTTAGGATGCCACTAGGTACACTGAGTGTTTGCTAGTATAATGGCTTAGTTATAATGAGTTGGAGTGTGCAATGCAGGCAGACGTGCTCTGCAAATGTCTTTGCACTAGTGGGACTATAGCAAAGTCCAATAGCCACGTTTAGGATGCCACTAGGTACACTGAGTGTTTGCTAGTATAATGGCTTAGTTATAATGAGTTGGAGTGTGCAGAGGACAGGAGGGTACAGTGGCAGGATTGTGGGGCTCTGGGTATAGGAATGGAAGCCTGCCTTTCTATTCCCTCCTAATAGGGAAATGCAGGGAGGAAATCCCTGACCTTGGCTACACAGACGCTGTCGCTGTTTTCAGGACCTGTCACCTATGGCTCTGACCCTAACGGTTTGAGCCCTTAAAAGGACTGCTAGAAAGTGCTATCCCTAAGCTGTCCAGCGCTGTGTATGGAGCGCATACAACTGTATCGGCGATAGGACTCAGGAGGACGGAGCTGCGACAGTGATGTCTGACACCAAAGACGCAGAAGAGATAATGGCGTCCTGGAGGAAAATGTCTGGTTTTATAATGCAGGGACATGTGACATGGACATCCTATCACACATGCCGTTGCTTCTCTGGCTAAAAGTCCACTTAGCTGTGTGTGTGTCTGAGATTGGCTGACATGCTGGCCCGCCCCACTACACGCGCGCGCTTAGGGAAGGAAGACAAGGAAAAAAAAATAAATGGCGATCGCCATTATAGAAACAGCAGTGATCTGAAGGCGCTGTTCACGCACACTATACACTGAAATGTCATAATAGTGTGATTCACAGAGTGACTTACACTATTACAGCGGAAACCAAGCTAGGAATTAGCTGTTTTTTTGCTGCTAGAACCGTTCTCGAACGTTTCTAGAACTATCGAGCTTTTGCAAAAAGCTCGAGTTCTAGTTCGATCTAGAACAGGCCAAAAAATCACTTGAGCCTAGAACTGGAGAACCTCGAACCACGAACCGCGCTCAACTCTAATCTTAAGGGTTGGGTTACATTTAAGAGACCACAAATACCACCTCTCAGCATATCTAGAAAAGTTACCTTCCTTCAGGGCTATGTAGTACTCATATATGTTGTGTAAGGAAACCCTATCTATAACTTCTTGTATTGAGGGGACATCTATTTCCTTCCATTTAGACGCTAGTAAAGATTTAATGACCAAAAGAATATGGCAAGTAATTTGTTTACACCGCTTTTTCAACTCCTCCAAACCAATAGATAGGAGAACTAGCTCAGAGGTCAAATGAATTCTAACTGAGGTCACCATATATATAAGATGTTCTGTGTCTTTCCATAGGGTAACCAACAAAGGACAACTCCAAAAAATATGGAAAAAATAGCCAGTACAGCCACAACCCCTCCAACAAAGACTTGAATTAGAGGATGAGATGACATTCAATCTCTGAGGCATAAAATACCATCTACTAAGTAATTTATAGTGTGTTTCCTGCAAATTAGCACAAGCACAATTCGTATATGTGTGTTTCAAGGACGTTTGCCATCGTTTAAGTGAGAATGAGCAATCCAAACCTCTTTCCCAAGATTTCATATACTGTAATTTAGTCAATTTTGAATATTCTGTAAATGTTACTAGTTTTCCAGAAGATCTCATTAGTCGGATTGTGCAAAAGAACATTCAGTAATCTCGGAATCTTGAAGGCAGAAGTTGTTGTATCTGCCAAGAATTTACTTATCCTAACCCAATTAATCTTTTCTGTATCAGGCAGATGGTATACCTCAGCAGGAGCCTCAAATCCTAAAAGAGAATTATTTCTTAATAAATTACACATGTTTAAAATTCCCTTCTTTTTCCAACCATCTAGTTTAATACGTGTGATTAATAATTCTAATAGATCTAACGAGACCTCTCTAATAGAGTTGAGCGCGGTTCTAGGTTCGAGGTTCTCCAGTTCTAAGCTCGAGTGATTTTGGGGGCTGTTCGAGATCGAACTAGAACTCGAGCTTTTTGCAAAAGCTCGATAGTTCTAGATACGTTCGAGAACGGTTCTAGCAGCAAAAAGCAGGGCTTTTTACAGCTACAGTGTGCAGGAGCCATCGCTGGCAGCCTGCCACAAGCTGGTAACCAAGATAAACATCGGGTATCCAAGCAAAGCGCTTTGGTTAGTAACCCGATGTTTATCTTAGTTACGTGCAGGAAGCCCACACTTCCCTGCTCAGCTCGCTCCGCCCCCTCCTGCCCGCGGCATGTACACATATACACACACACACGTGCACATACATACACACACACACACACACACACACATGGTCCCGCTCGGCTTACCTGCGGTGATGAAGTCCCGCCATCCCGACCTCAGCGCTGTCACTGTCCTCCATGGCCGCCGCTTGTCACATCACCTCTCGCTTCCGACCCGAGACTGACTAGCGGTGACGTCACGGACCTCTCGCAATATTTGGCTGTGAAGGCGCCGGTCATTGAACTCAGTGACAGGGGCTGTCAGTGTGCTGGAGATCAGCGCAGGTAATGTACCTCGCTGACAGCAGCACTTGTCATGCCCTGCAGTGACCTGGGCTGACCCATTGATGTTAGCTCAGGTCACTGCACTGCTCTCCCAGCCAATGGGGAACATCCTGCTCTTCATTGACTGGGACAGTGTGGATCGTCATGGCAACCCCTTGGATTACAGCAGACCTGGATTTGTTTTTCATTCTAATAAATTGGTTAAAGAGGGAATGTTTTGGGGAGTGTTTTTTCAAATAAAAATGTGTTTGTCGTCTATTTTTTTTTATTACTGACTGGGTTGGTGATGTCGGGTATCTGATAGACGCCTGACCTCACCAACCCCAGGGCTTGATGCCAGGTGACATTACACATCTGGTATTAACCCCATATATTACCCCGTTTGCCACCGCACCAGGGCGCGGGATGAGCTGGGGCGAAGCACCAGGATTGGCGCATCTAATGGATGCGCCACTTCTGGGGCGGCTGCGGCCTGCTATTTTTAGGCTTGGGAGAGTCCAATAACCATGGACCTCCCTAGTCTGAGAATATCAGGCCCCAGCTGTCTGCTTTACCTTGGCTGGTGATCCAATTTTGGGGGACCCCTACGTGTTTTTTTTTTTAATTATTTATTTAATTTAAAATAACAGCGTGGGGTGCCCTCAGTTTTGGATTACCAGCCAAGGTGAGGTTGCCAGCTGTGGTCTGCAGGCTGCAGCCGTTTGCTTTACCCTAGCTGGCTACAAAACTAGGGGGAACCCTACGTCAATTTTTTTCATTTTTTTGGCTAAATACAAAGCTAAGCACCACTTAGTGCCCCATGAAAGGCACCAAAGGGTGCTCCACTTTTTCTCCACTTTTTCTCCACTTTTTCTCCACTTTTTCTCCACTTTTTCTCCACTCATTCTCCACTCATTCTCCACTTTTTCTCCACTTTTTCTCCATTTTTTCTCCATTTTTTTCTCCACTTTTTCTCCACTTTTTCTCCACTTTTTCTCCACTTTTTCTCCACTTTTTCTCCACTTTTTCTCCACTTTTTCTCCACTTTTTCTCCACTTTTTCTCTGTTTTTTTTCTATGGTCGGTCTACCCATTAGCTCTGCCATGCATACTGTAGCTCTACAACTACTGCACATGTTACTTTATGATTGACATCTCTTTCGTACCAGAGCTGTCTAAGTCTACTCTGACCCCATATTTGTCATTACTATATTGTCCTTGTACTGTATTATGACATTTGTATCATGTGTTTCATTTCTTGCTGTGTTGCAATTTTTTTGCTGCATCCCAATTGTACCTCTACATTGTTCGAGTTTATGTTATTGTTCTCTCACTCTTATGTGATACTGATTATTGTCATTTTTCATGATTACATGCAGATAAGTCCAATCTGACGAAGGCTCAGGCCGAAACGTCATTTGTAACTTGTTTTGGACAAAACCATATATGCTTATGAAAAAAAAATGTTCATAATACGGACCAATAAAGAGTGATTTTGCATTACTATCCATTGTGACTTACTGACTTAGTCTGGGAGATTTAGAGTGCCGAGGTTACTCACTAATTTTATCTATTATTACCTCTGAGCACCTATATACCAGTGAGCAGAGCTTCCTCTACAGTAGTTCTCCTGATTAGGCATGCCCTTACCTCATGAGCAGGGCATTGCAGCTTTGGTAGCAACCATTACGACATGGACTCTGCTGCTGTGGACCCGGGGAGAGTGAGTGCAGATTCATTGCACCCACACTCCTCACATGAAGGGTCCGCACTCCTAGAAAATGGGGGATACGTTCCCTGAGTGTCTCCCCCCCATATTCTAGACGGTCCAGAGTCGTCGTGGGACCCCTTTATTTTTTTTCTTACAATAAATTGGTGAAAGAGGAAATGTTTTGGGGACTGTTTTTTCAAATAAATTTCTTTTGTCGATTTTTTGTTTTTGTTAGTACTGACAGTTTATGATGTTGGGTATCTAATAGACACCATGACATCACAAACTGCTGGGCTTGATCTCAGGTGACTTTACAGCTAGTATCAACCCGATTTATTACCCCGTTTGCCACTGCACCAGGGCACGGGATGAGCTGGGGTGAAGCGCCAGGATTGGCGCATCTAGTGGATGCGCCACGTCTGGGGTGCCTGCGGCCTGCTATTTTTAGGCTGTGAAGGCCCAATAACTATGGACCTTCCCACCCTGAGAATACCAGACCACAGCTGTCCGCTTTACCTTGGCTGGTGATCCAATTTGGAGGGGACCCTACTTTTTTTGTGTAATTATTAATATTTATAAAATAATTATAAAAAAGAGCCTGAGGGGACCTCCACATTGGATCCCCAACCACGGTAAAGCTGCCAGCTGTGGTTTTCAGGCTACAGCCGTCTGCTTTACCCTAGCTGGCTATCAAAAATGGGGGGACCCAACGTCATTTTTTTTTTTTAACTATTTTTTAAATAGAAAAAATTAATGGGCTTCCCTGTATTTTGATTGCCAACCAAGGTAACGGCAGGCAGATGGGGGTGGCAACCCATAGCTGTCTGCTTTATCTGCGCTGAGAATCAAAAATACCGCGGAGCGCTACGTCATTTTTTTAAAGATTTATTTTTACAGCACTGTGATGTCCAGCAATCAAAATACAGGGAAGCCCATTTTATTTTTAGTTATTTACATAAATAATTAAAAAAAATAAATATGGGCTCCCGCTGCATTTTTTGTATTGCTAGCTAAGGGTAATCCAAGCAGCTACTGGCTGCTAACCCCCACTGCTAGGTGTTACCTTCACTGGCAATGGAAAATCCAGGGAAGCATTTTTTATTTTTTTTGCCAAAAAACTACAAAAAAAGGACGTGAGTTTCGCCATATTTTTGTATGCTAGCCAGGTATAGCAGGCAGGTGCTGGAAGAGTTGGATACAGCGCCAGAAGATGGCGCTTCTATGAAAATGCCATTTTCTGAGGCGGCTGCAGACTGCAATTCGCAGCAGTGGGGCCCAGAAAGCTCAGGCCAACCTGTAGTGCGGATTCCAATCCCCAGCTGCCTAGTTGTACCTGGCTGGACACAAAAATGGGGCGAAGCCTACGTCATTTGTTTTCTAATTACTTCATGAAATTCATGAAATAATAAAAAAAGGGCTTCCCTTTATTTTTGGTTCCCAGCCGGGTACAAATAGGCAACTGGGGGTTGGGGGCAGCCGTACCTGCCTGCTGTACCTGGCTAGCATACAAAAATATGGCGAAGCCCACATAATTTTTTCAGGGGGCAAAAAACTTCTGCATACAGTCCTGGATGGAGTATGCTGAGCCTTGTAGTTCTGCAGCTGCTGTCTGTCTGTATGGAGAAGAGCAGACAGCAGCTGCAGAACTACAAGGCTCAGCATACTCCATCCAGGACTAGGTAGAAAGAGGTTTTTTGCCCAGCTCACCTGTGTGATGGAAGCCAGTGATCCTGGGCTGTGCACGGAGAAGAGGTTTGGAGAGCCAGTCCATGTGCATTGAAATTGGTTAGAGGATTTCACCAGCACAAAACTCCAGGCATTTTGTTCTTTAAAATAAAACTTCCTTTATTTTCTTATCATTAAAAAGTCCATGCTATGGTGGTCAAGCCCATGTCAGAGAGGACGCGTTTCGAACATCCAGTTCTTATTCAGTCTCTAAACCATCTAGTCACAGAACTGTTTAAAAAGGGCTGAACCCAAACATGTGATCAAAAGCAAGGAGAGAGCAAAACAATTACAAAAACATTAACCCCTTGAGTTATATCACTCCATATAATGCTTATAACACTTATATATATACAAAGTATTTTTTTAGCCAGATTAATATGCAAACATCAATTCATTTCTTTTATTTAAACCTTTCGGAAATCTTGTGCCCATTAAAAACATCCATTTTATTTCTCTCTGAAAGAGGATATCTTTCAAATTTCCACCCCTTCTAGGTAGTTGAATTTTTTCAATGGCATTGACTTTCATGCCTGTTAAATTACCTGCATGTGCGTCGCGAAAATGTTGAGACGCTCCTGATAATTTTCTGGTGGTGGCATTATTAACATCATAAATGTGTTCAGATATCCTCTTTCTGAGAGAACGACAAGTGCTGCCTATATATTGTAACTGGCAAATAGTACACGATATTAAATAAACCACATGGTCTGAACTGCAGTTTATGAGTGACATTATTTTATAAGTTTTTTTATCTGTAAATGAAGAAAATTCCTTCACATTTGACATATAACCGCATAGTCCACACGATCTGTGGCCACATTTGAAAGAGCCTGTGCTGGGTAACCAATTGCCAGTGTTTTTTTCTTTTTTGGTGGAACCGCACCTATTCATATGATCACTAGGTGATAACATGGATCCCAATGTAATGTTCCTTTTTGAAACAAATTTAACTCCATTTTTTAAGATTTTGTGTAATGTGTCATCTGTAGATAAAATGGGTAAATATTTTTTGATAATTTTGATTACATCATAAGAATTTTTACTGTATGTTGTTGAAAAAACAACTGACAATTCTTTCTGGGGATTATCTCTGGTTTTATTCATGTCCAAATATTGTGACCTACTCACTTTGATTGCCTTGGTTTTGGCTTTCTGGAGATTTGTCATTTTATACCCTCTTGCCAAAAACCTTTTTTCAATAGTGCTGCATTCTACCTCAAAACCATTTTGGGTGTTGCAACATCTCCTAGCACGGATATATTCACCTGTAGGGATGTTATTTATAACATGCTTTGGATGGCAACTTCCCGCATGTAATAGTGAGTTGCCTGATATGGGTTTTCTATAAAGACTACAATTAATTTCTCCATTGTCACCCTTCCCATGGAATTGTATATCCAAAAAATTAATTTTTGATACATCATGAAAAAAAGTGAAAAAAAGATTATGGGCATTATTATTAATGTATGATATGAAATCCTCAATTTTTTTGTTTGGATTTTGCCATACAATAAGTACATCATCTATAAATCTCAGATATAATGCTATATCCGAGAAAAAAGGATTGCACTGATTAAAAATATATTGTTCTTCCCACCAAAACATAAATATGCCTGCTAGAGAGGGGGAAAACCGTGCGCCCATTGAACATCCCTGTAACTGAATATATCCTTTATTTAAAAAGGTAAAATAGTTGTTTTTGAGTAAAAACTCAGTTATGTCAATCAAATAGTCCTGCAATTCAAGTGAGTAGTCAGAATATTTTTTGAGCAAGTCTTTCAACGCTAAAATGGCAAGAGAATGTGGAATGGATGTATACAATGATTGCACATCACAAGTTAACCAACTAAAATTATCCTGCCATTTCATCTGAGAAATAATATTCAACACATGTTTGCTATCCAGGACATAGCCAGGAGACATTTTAGGAAGAAATTGGAGGTGGTTATCCAACCACTCTGCTAGATGTTCAGTATAAGAATCTATACCTGAGACAATCGGTCTCATTTTTGGGGGAAATTGGTTTTTATGTGACTTGGGTAAGGCATGCAATAATGGTATTAACCCCTTAACGACCGCGGGCCGTAAAATTACGTCCTAAATGACATAATCTTACTGCCCGCGGTCCTCCGGCGGCAGCATGCCGCGATCGGCACACATCTCAGCTGATTTTCACAGCTGAGATGTGTGCCTGCTAGGCACGAGCAGAATCGTTATCTGCTCGTGCCGATTAACCCCTTATATGGCGCTGTCAATACATGACAGCGCCATTATAAGCGCGATCGCGGTAAAGTTTTTACTTACCGCCGAAACCGGAAGTCACGTGACGCGATCACGTGACTCCCGATAGTTGTCATGGTAGCACAGGGTCATGTGATGACTCCTGTACTACACCTGACTTAGTTTCACTTTCGCTGTGCCCGGGGCACAGCAAAAGAGAAAGAGAGCGTATCTGCTGTTTACAGCCTTGCAGCTGTGATCAGCAGATACTGCAGAGCGATCGGAATGCTGATCGCAATAGCCCCCTAGGGGGACTAGTAAAATAAAAAAAAAAAGTTAAAAAATAAGTTTTAAAAAATTAAAAAAAAACAAAAAAACCTAAAAGTTCAAATCACCCCCCATTCGCCCCATTGAAAATTAAAGGGTTAAAAAAATAAAAAATATACACACATTTGGTATCGCCGCGTTCAGAAACGCCCAATCTATCAAAATATAAAATCAATTAATCTGATCAGTAAACGGCGTAGCGGCAAAAAAATTCCAAACGCCAAAACGACGTTTTTTTGTCGCGACAACTTTTGCGCAAAATGCAATAAGAGGCGATCAAAACGTAGCATCTGCGCAAAAATGGTACCGTTAAAAACGTCAGCTCGAGACGCAAAAAATAAGCCGTCATTGAGCCTAAGATCCCGAAAAATGAGAACGCTACGGGTCACGGAATATGGCGTAAAACGTGCGCCACTTTTTTCGGACAAACTTCCGATTTTTTTTTAACCCCTTATATAAAAGTAAACCTATACATGTTTGGTGTCTACGAACTCGCACTGACCTGAGGCATCACACCCACACATCAGTTTTACCATATAGTGAACACAGTGAATAAAATATCTCAAAAACCATAGTGCTATCGCACTTTTTTTGCAATTTTTCAGCATTTGGAATTTTTTTGCCATTTTCTAGTACACTATATGGGAAAACTGATGGTTTCATTTAAAAGTACAGCTCGTTCCGCAAAAAATGAGCCCTCACATGACCATATTGACTGAAAAATAAAAAAGTTACGTCTCTCAGAAAAAGAATGGCGAAAAAAAAAAACGGAAAGCGAAAAATCGGCCGGTCGTGAAGGGGTTAAACAATAAGATGGATTAAGATAATCTCTCAATTTTTCATCAATTAAACCCAAATGTAAGCCTTCTTCTAAAATTTTTTCCAAGGATTTTTTTATATCTGCAGAGGGGTCATGATCGACTCTCCTGTAGGTATCACAATCCTGTAACATAGTCAATACCTCCCTTTCATAAAGTCCAGTATCCAAAACTACGACTGCCCCCCCCTTGTCAGAATTTTTTATTATGATGTTAGAGTTTTTTTGCAAGGAAATAATCGCATCCTTCTCAGTCTTAGACAAATTTTGAACCATAGGTTCTTGTAAATGAGAAAGAGCAGTTAATTCCTTTTCAACTATGTTCTGGAAATCAGTCATCTGATCACACCTCGAAGGTATGGGATAAAAACTGGGATTAGGAACATTAAAGTGGGAAACCGCACAGTGTGGATTGGGTCCGACACCACTATCACTTGACAAATCATAAAAATCTTGTAAAGCCATTTGTTCTTTAAATGACATAGGAGAGAAAAAAATGTCAGCTGATGCATTTGAAACATTAGGAACATTAACCTCATTTTCATCGTGAAAGAAGTGTTTTTTTACTGTTAATTTTCGGATAAACTTATTAACATCTAGTATTGTTTTAAAGAGATCAAACCTCTTGTTGGGAACAAAATTTAAACCCCTTTTCAAAACACTAATTTCACTGCTGTTTAAAATGCATGCCGACATATTTATAACAGAAAAATTATTATTATCAATATTCATTTCCTTTTCCCCCTCGTGAAATGATTGTGTTGGTACACATGACTTTCTATGTTTGCGGCCGCTCCTCCTTGTTTTTTTCGATTTTTTTGAAAAAACGGCTGGTTTTTCAAGTTTTTTGACACACTTGAAGAAGTGGATGGGGTGTCAAAATTATTATCGGACGTGTCAATATTATAGTCTGTAGAGTCCACATCAGTCGTTTCAAAGTCCGTAGAAGAAAAATTGACACGAGTAGAATTATTGCGTCTTTTATGATTTTTCAATATGGATCTGGGACCAGCTTGGAAAAATCTCCTGGAATTATGCCAATTGTAGATTTTATTATCCTCATAGTCCCTTAAATCACGAACAAACTTTTTTTCTTTGACTGCAGTGATTGTATCCTCAAGGGCAATGATTTTAGTGTTGATCTGGTCTTTCATGGTCTTATAAGCATCCAGACCTGAATATTGTGCAAGGGAAACTTCAATTTCTTTAATCTTATTCTCCAACACACCTATTTTATTTCGTTCTTGTTCTATAATTAATTGAATAAGTTTTTTGGAGCATTCAGATAAGATAGTGTCCCATTTTGCAACAAATTCTTGATTAAATTCAACTGTGGGTCTTTTGTTCAGCCGAAGTCCCCTGGGAACCATATTTTTGTCAAGATATGCTTGCAAGGTCTCACTGTCCCACCAGGTACGAATTCTCGCTGACATCACTTTTTCTAATTCCCACATAATTTGATTCATTTCTGTGTGCGTTTCCAAAGGGGTATTTTGCTTATTCATTGAAAACATTTTTGCTGCTCTCTCCATACGTAGTCTATCTGAAGTAACAAAAATCTGATTGCTATTAGCTTCATTCCTCTGGTCTTCCATTTTATGACACAATTTTTTATATAAGGAACTATGAGTCATGCAATTTCATCATATATAGTATACAATGTCTCTTATTGAAAAGATCCAAAACAATGATAATTGACTTACTGACAGTTCCTATTCATAAATCACAGGGAGCACGGGTATAGCAGCTCAAGGTGAAGGTAGAAAGAGGTTTTTTGCCCAGCTCACCTGTGTGATGGAAGCCAGTGATCCTGGGTTGTGCACGGAGAAGAGGTTTGGAGAGCCAGTCCATGTGCATTGAAATTGGTTAGAGGATTTCACCAGCACAAAACTCCAGGCATTTTGTTCTTTAAAATAAAACTTCCTTTATTTTCTTATCATTAAAAAGTCCATGCTATGGTGGTCAAGCCCATGTCAGAGAGGACGCGTTTCGAACATCCAGTTCTTATTCAGTCTCTAAACCATCTAGTCACAGAACTGTTTAAAAAGGGCTGAACCCAAACATGTGATCAAATGCAAGGAGAGAGCAAAACAATTACAAAAACATTCACCTTGAGCTGCTATACCCGTGCTCCCTGTGATTTATGAATAGGAACTGTCAGTAAGTCAATTATCATTGTTTTGGATCTTTTCAATAAGAGACATTGTATACTATATATGATGAAATTGCATGACTCATAGTTCCTTATATAAAAAATTGTGTCATAAAATGGAAGACCAGAGGAATGAAGCTAATAGCAATCAGATTTTTGTTACTTCAGACAGATTACGTATGGAGAGAGCAGCAAAAATGTTTTCAATGAATAAGCAAAATACCCCTTTGGAAACGCACACAGAAATGAATCAAATTATGTGGGAATTAGAAAAAGTGATGTCAGCGAGAATTCGTACCTGGTGGGACAGTGAGACCTTGCAAGCATATCTTGACAAAAATATGGTTCCCAGGGGACTTCGGCTGAACAAAAGACCCACAGTTGAATTTAATCAAGAATTTGTTGCAAAATGGGACACTATCTTATCTGAATGCTCCAAAAAACTTATTCAATTAATTATAGAACAAGAACGAAATAAAATAGGTGTGTTGGAGAATAAGATTAAAGAAATTGAAGTTTCCCTTGCACAATATTCAGGTCTGGATGCTTATAAGACCATGAAAGACCAGATCAACACTAAAATCATTGCCCTTGAGGATACAATCACTGCAGTCAAAGAAAAAAAGTTTGTTCGTGATTTAAGGGATTATGAGGATAATAAAATCTACAATTGGCATAATTCCAGGAGATTTTTCCAAGCTGGTCCCAGATCCATATTGAAAAATCATAAAAGACGCAATAATTCTACTCGTGTCAATTTTTCTTCTACGGACTTTGAAACGACTGATGTGGACTCTACAGACTATAATATTGACACGTCCGAAAATAATTTTGACACTCCATCCACTTCTTCAAGTGTGTCAAAAAACTTGAAAAACCAGCCGTTTTTTCAAAAAAATCGAAAAAAACAAGGAGGAGCGGCCGCAAACATAGAAAGTCATGTGTACCAACACAATCATTTCACGAGGGGGAAAAGGAAATGAATATTGATAATAATAATTTTTCTGTTATAAATATGTCGGCATGCATTTTAAACAGCAGTGAAATTAGTGTTTTGAAAAGGGGTTTAAATTTTGTTCCCAACAAGAGGTTTGATCTCTTTAAAACAATACTAGATGTTAATAAGTTTATCCGAAAATTAACAGTAAAAAAACACTTCTTTCACGATGAAAATGAGGTTAATGTTCCTAATGTTTCAAATGCATCAGCTGACATTTTTTTCTCTCCTATGTCATTTAAAGAACAAATGGCTTTACAAGATTTGCATGATTTGTCAAGTGATAGTGGTGCCGGACCCAATCCACATTGTGCGGTTTCCCACTTTAATGTTCCTAATCCCAGTTTTTATCCCATACCTTCGAGGTGTGATCAGATGACTGATTTCCAGAACATAGTTGAAAAGGAATTAACTGCTCTTTCTCATTTACAAGAACCTATGGTTCAAAATTTGTCTAAGACTGAGAAAGATGCGATTATTTCCTTGCAAAAAAACTCTAACATCATAATAAAAAATTCTGACAAGGGGGGGACAGTCGTAGTTTTGGATACTGGACTTTATGAAAGGGAGGTATTGACTATGTTACAGGATTGTGATACCTACAGGAGAGTCGATCATGACCCCTCTGCAGATATAAAAAAATCCTTGGAAAAAATTCTAGAAGAAGGCTTACATTTGGGTTTAATTGATGAAAAATTGAGAGATTATCTTAATCCATCTTATTGTTTAATACCATTATTGCATGCCTTACCCAAGTCACATAAAAACCAATTTCCCCCAAAAATGAGACCGATTGTCTCAGGTATAGATTCTTATACTGAACATCTAGCAGAGTGGTTGGATAACCACCTTCAATTTCTTCCTAAAATGTCTCCTGGCTATGTCCTGGATAGCAAACATGTGTTGAATATTATTTCTCAGATGAAATGGCAGGATAATTTTAGTTGGTTAACTTGTGATGTGCAATCATTGTATACATCCATTCCACATTCTCTTGCCATTTTAGCGTTGAAAGATTTGCTCAAAAAATATTCTGACTACTCACTTGAATTGCAGGACTATTTGATTGACGTAACTGAGTTTTTACTCAAAAACAACTATTTTACCTTTTTAAATAAAGGATATATTCAGTTACAGGGATGTTCAATGGGCGCACGGTTTTCCCCCTCTCTAGCAGGCATATTTATGTTTTGGTGGGAAGAACAATATATTTTTAATCAGTGCAATCCTTTTTTCTCGGATATAGCATTATATCTGAGATTTATAGATGATGTACTTATTGTATGGCAAAATCCAAACAAAAAAATTGAGGATTTCATATCATACATTAATAATAATGCCCATAATCTTTTTTTCACTTTTTTTCATGATGTATCAAAAATTAATTTTTTGGATATACAATTCCATGGGAAGGGTGACAATGGAGAAATTAATTGTAGTCTTTATAGAAAACCCATATCAGGCAACTCACTATTACATGCGGGAAGTTGCCATCCAAAGCATGTTATAAATAACATCCCTACAGGTGAATATGTCCGTGCTAGGAGATGTTGCAACACCCAAAATGGTTTTGAGGTAGAATGCAGCACTATTGAAAAAAGGTTTTTGGCAAGAGGGTATAAAATGACAAATCTCCAGAAAGCCAAAACCAAGGCAATCAAAGTGAGTAGGTCACAATATTTGGACATGAATAAAACCAGAGATAATCCCCAGAAAGAATTGTCAGTTGTTTTTTCAACAACATACAGTAAAAATTATTATGATGTAATCAAAATTATCAAAAAATATTTACCCATTTTATCTACAGATGACACATTACACAAAATCTTAAAAAATGGAGTTAAATTTGTTTCAAAAAGGAACATTACATTGGGATCCATGTTATCACCTAGTGATCATATGAATAGGTGCGGTTCCACCAAAAAAGAAAAAAACACTGGCAATTGGTTACCCAGCACAGGCTCTTTCAAATGTGGCCACAGATCGTGTGGACTATGCGGTTATATGTCAAATCTGAAGGAATTTTCTTCATTTACAGATAAAAAAACGTATAAAATAATGTCACTCATAAACTGCAGTTCAGACCATGTGGTTTATTTAATATCGTGTACTATTTGCCAGTTACAATATATAGGCAGCACTTGTCGTTCTCTCAGAAAGAGGATATCTGAACACATTTATGATGTTAATAATGCCACCACCAGAAAATTATCAGGAGCGTCTCAACATTTTCGCGACGCACATGCAGGTAATTTAACAGGCATGAAAGTCAATGCCATTGAAAAAATTCAACTACCTAGAAGGGGTGGAAATTTGAAAGATATCCTCTTTCAGAGAGAAATAAAATGGATGTTTTTAATGGGCACAAGATTTCCGAAAGGTTTAAATAAAAGAAATGAATTGATGTTTGCATATTAATCTGGCTAAAAAAATACTTTGTATATATATAAGTGTTATAAGCATTATATGGAGTGATATAACTCAAGGGGTTAATGTTTTTGTAATTGTTTTGCTCTCTCCTTGCATTTGATCACATGTTTGGGTTCAGCCCTTTTTAAACAGTTCTGTGACTAGATGGTTTAGAGACTGAATAAGAACTGGATGTTCGAAACGCGTCCTCTCTGACATGGGCTTGACCACCATAGCATGGACTTTTTAATGATAAGAAAATAAAGGAAGTTTTATTTTAAAGAACAAAATGCCTGGAGTTTTGTGCTGGTGAAATCCTCTAACCAATTTCAATGCACATGGACTGGCTCTCCAAACCTCTTCTCCGTGCACAGCCCAGGATCACTGGCTTCCATCACACAGGTGAGCTGGGCAAAAAACCTCTTTCTACCTAGTCCTGGATGGAGTATGCTGAGCCTTGTAGTTCTGCAGCTGCTGTCTGCTCTTCTCCATACAGACAGACAGCAGCTGCAGAACTACAAGGCTCAGCATACTCCATCCAGGACTGTATGCAGAAGTCCTTAACGGAACGGGGAGTCGACCGTGTGCTAGAGCATGTCGCCGGTACACGGCGATACACATATGTGCACCGTGTACCGGAGAGATGCACTCGCAGGTCCTACATGACGTGTCATAGTCATGTGACCAGTCTGTAGCCAATGAGATAATAGCCACATGACTGGTCACATGGCTATTTTGACGTCACGATAGGTCCTGCATCTCTGCTGGCAGTGCAGGTCATCGGGAGGATTCAGCGATCATCGGATGGAATAGCGGCAGGAGACAGAGTGCAGAAGGGATCGCGAGGACCGGTAAGTGTTATGGCAATGTTTATTAACTGTTTGTGTACATTTATCATGCATTTTTATGTGTTTGTGATTGCCTCCCATTATAGCCTATACGTTCGAGTTTGGTTCGTCGAACGTTCGACGAACCGAACTCGAACGGGACCCCCGTTCGGCGAACCGGCCTCGAGCCGAACCGTGACCGGTTCGCTCATCTCTACTCTCTAATCTCGCTGAGGGGTTCGCCCTGGCGTAATAAAATATCTTGCAGTAATCTCCACGCTCTTATTTCTGCCTTGGTAGTCGGATTATCCACTAAACGTTTGTTTCTTTTTATTAAATATGACAAGATCACATCCCGTTTATGACGATTATGGCACAGGCCTTTCTCAATGTACATCCAACTATTGTTGAAATGATCCAGTAATATGTTTTGGGTTTGCTTGACCAAATTCGTCAAATAATAGGCTTGGATATTAGGCAAGCCAATACCTCCATTTTTCTTATGCTTAAATAAGGTAAGTTTAGAGATTCTGGGAACCTTCCCCTGCCAAACAAAAGATGAGATCTGTGCTTGTATTTTAATCAATATTTGTTTAGGGATAGTCAAGGGCAGACAACGCATTATATACAAAATTTTTGGTAGAATAAGAGCTTTATAAGAGACTATTTTCCCTACCCAGGACGTTTCAGTGATTTTTAAGGTATTCAAAGTGGTTTGAATTACATCTAAGGCGCGCCTGACATTAACTGAAATTATTTTCTGTAAATTAGAAGGGATAATTATACCTAAATATAGAAGCTCATTGGACGACATGTCGAACGTTAATTCTAACTGCAAAAAATGACGTAAATGTGGGTCTAAATTATACTGCAACATTTTAGATTTGGAATGATTAGATTGATAATAGGAAATATTAGAAAAATCTGTAATAATAGAACTAACACGCCGCAAAGACTACAACGGATTGGTTAGCGTCAAAAGAATGTCATCCGCATATAATGAGATCTTGTATTGTATTCTATTATAATGGATGCCCCTAATATTTTCATCTAATCTAATGGATTCAGCAAGCGGTTCTATCATAAGGGCAAAGAGTATAGTGGACAACGGACAACCCTGTCTAGTACCATTAGAAATACGAAACTTATTTGAAAGGAAATGATTCACCAAAATCCGTGCCGTGGGTGTAGAATATAATTTTAAAATTAAAATTTTCCCATGAAAACAAAATTTGTCAAGAGTCGCGGACATGTAACCCCAATGAATGCGGTCAAAGGCCTTTTCGGCATCTAAGGAGAGCAACATTTTATCAAGTCTTTGAATATCCTGGAATTGGAATGATACATCTTTAGGTGCTGAAGTAAATCCTTTTCTGCCTTGCAATTCGGGATGAGCCAGGTAGAGACCCAGGACTGTCGCATCTAATGAATGCGGCAATTCCGGGCGGCTGCTGGCTGATATTTTTAGGCTGGGGGGCTCCGCATAACGTGGGGCTCCCTATCCTGAGAATACCAGCCTTCAGCCGTGTGGCTTTACCTTGGCTAATATCAAAATTGGGGGGGACCGCACGCCATTTTTTTTTTTAATTTATTTATTTTTTTTAATTGACTGCAATACTGTTATGGACATGGTTACGAACTATTATGAGTATTAAGAGTTATATGAAGATATCCAAAAATAAGGATTTAAAATAATGCTTGAACAGTGTACCTCACCTATATCTGCATTCAGACATAATAAGACTCATCAGACAGTCTGGTACTTTCATGTGACAAGTGAATCATGCTGACATAGCTTAATATAAATGAGGAAACACGTATACAGTATACATATATCACAGAATAAGCTATTTTACGGTTTACCCAATAGGAGACGTGTTATGTATTCTTGGCTCCTAGCCAACTGATTCCTTTAAATGTATTTTAACTTCCGCAATAAAGTCAGTCATATTTTCTATGCAGATCTGTGTACATTTCTCTGGTCTGTATGGAAGAATAGTATGCATGCTACTAACAAATGACTCATATGATTTGGATGCAGACGGGGTTAAGGTGTAGATGTAAAACTAACTTGGATTAGATCACTGTAAATTCATGGCCTCGTTAACAAATGGTGCCCTAACGCACCATAGGACAAACAGTCTGGACGACAGACAGCCGTGTTGTCTTCACTTCCAAATGGCAGACATGAGAGGGGAGATTGCGCACTCCACAAACAGGTGAGAATTTTTTTTATCTTACCTGGCCTATCATGCTGCCATTTGGAGGGGAGGGGTTGGTGCTGTCCCAGTCCAGACACCTAATGACCGTGATCTTCAATGAGATAAACGTCCTAAGTTAACCCAGGTCATTTTTTTATCTTAATCCGTCTGCATTGTGTTACATGTACTGTGTCTTTGTCTGTTCAGCAGAAGTTTCTTTTTCGAGTTAGAGGAAAATGAGGAAGAGAGCTCTGTTGGTTTCCTTAGAGCAGAATGAGGAAGTGATCCTCTAGCAGCTGTGTGTGGGGAAACCCCCCCAAAAAAACAACCTCAACTGTTTAACTTTTAAATATACATCTGTGTGTGACGTGTCATCAATAATTGATGATTGATAAGACCTTGGACCTGGTCTTCGGGGACAGGAGATTTGAAAGGAGGGTTTTCTAGGTACAGGTGCAGTGTTATGGTAAGAGGGTGAGAAAGCCCTGACAGTTACCTGGTACGGTTTTCCTGCTAAGCTGTGAGTTGAACGTTTGTACACTGAGTCACTGGTCTTTTTTTTAGTGGATGTTAATGTATTCTATTACCTAGGATTGCGAAGAATACATTAGAGAGAATTCTTAACCTTGGCGTTAATCAAAGTTATTGAGCTTTGGATGGACCGTACTCATGAGGTGTATGTAGCGTAAACAGATTTTGGTAGTACTTGGAAAATCAACAACAGCTGGCGTATAGTGAGGTTGAGTGTAATTGCTTATCACTTATCACGCTGGAGTAGAGGCAGATGAACCTGTTCTGTTGTGTTATTTTTGTGCACTGAGAGAATGTAGATGTTTGTATATATAATGTACGCAGTTTCTTGTGCAGAAGGACTTGAGAAATGATGAAATTGGAAGGAAAAAAAAAGAGACGTGATAGAAGGTGAGACACATGTTGATAAAGAAAATGGAGAATTCTCCCAAGGGGGAGAAATGATGAGAAATAATTGAAGGTACAAGATGTGATATTGAACGTCAACGAAAGTGAAAGTATTGAGATGGATTGAAGAAATGTAGTTCAGAATGTAGTAACTACAATATGTGTATTTTACCTGTCTGTGAAAATGGCTTCTCCAGGCCCATTATTAGAAGCAACGCCCTCCACCCTATAAGCTATCACATAGGTTGGACTTGTGTACTGTCTGTGGAGCACTGTGGCCACGTAAGCCCACCTGTTATGATCCGGAACCATGGAAGATCACCATATATTATTGGCAAAAAGGTGACAAGAGCATTGGCAACTAATCTGGCCGCCATCCCCTTACTAACCATCAACACTAGAAGTAGCTGAGGGGTGAACTATCATCCTATGCACCGCGAACCCAGCCGGAGAGTTAGCTATCCTAAAGGAAGAAAGGAAAGATAAATAACTCTCTGCCTCAGAAATAGACCGCAAAGATATAGCAAGCCACCCACATTCAACGACTGCGATGATATAGGAAAATACAATACACAGATAGATGATAGGATTAGCAAAGGTGAGGCCCCACTGACTAAATAGGACAGGATAGGAAAGGGGCTGATGGTGGCCAGAGAAAAACCCTACAAAAATACAAATACCTGATAGTACAAAAAGCCCTCAGATCGCTAGATCTGAACTCCGTCCTATACCAGGCGCTCTTGTCTTACCAATGAACAGAAAGCAGGAACCATTACAAATTCAAGAAGCAACAAACACATGGACTTATAGGAGCAATACTCTAAACATAACTGCAGGGAGCTTCTCAGCTAAGCAACTGAGAGGGAAGATTCCTGCATGCAAATACACTGACAATAACCACAGTACATGACAAACCCAGATAAAAGCAAAAAGAACAAAACAACATAAGAAAGAACCAAGCACTTATCTGGGGTAGATGTGGTCTGGAGCAGGATGAGAAGGCTGGTAAACAAAGAACAAATGACATCCGTCTCAGACTGCTAGCAGACCAAGGTTTAAATAGGCAGAGAGTTAGCAATGGAAACGCCCATCGCTCCAGCACACCTGGTCTCTGTCCAAACCATTCCTGGCCACAAGAGGGAGCCTCACAGCAGCAAAAGCATAACTGACATTCACATCACCCACCCCATTATTTCTTGTCCTGAATGTAGATTTATTTCTGTCACTTTGTGTTTTGCCTAGCCCTGGGGTGGGGTATGGTATGGGGATATTATGTCAGGGTCTGTCAGGAGATAGGGATACGCTGGAGGCTCAGCCCTGACCACCATTAGGTATACTGTCAGTATGAGGGAGAGCGCAGGGTCCCTAGTCACAGGGTCAGCACAGGGGTCCCTATATAATCCATATTCCCAGTGACAGATGGAATATCTCCTGAATGTGGATGGCACGCCCCATGTCCCTCCCTCTCTGGTCTCTTCAGACGCCATTTTTTGCCAACACCTACTTCCTCTTTTAGCGGCCATTTTAACTCAGACACTACATAGTTCCTCTTTTGACGCCATTTTAGTCTAGCCACTGAGTTCCCTATTTTTGTTTTCAGCCGCCATCTTAGGACCCAAAGCGACTGCTCTGTTTATTGCTAATGCAGCAGAGGCTGCAGAGGAGGGACCTGAAATCCACACTACATTTTTGGTTATATATGCAGTTGTGCCCCATTGTGTTCCCACTAATGAACCTTAACAAAGGACATTGTTGATAGTCCTGTGGATACTTTTTCCCTTCACTTTTGCATATTTGTTTCTGCTGTACCTAGTATACAATTTATTAGACCATATAGACTGCTCACTATTAGTCCTGGTGGACAGTGAATATTTTCTGCCTATGGCAGTTGCTACTTAGCCTAGTTTTGAGATAATCTCGCTTGTATTTTATCCTGCCTGGTATCTTGCACAAAAGTTCCCTGAAGTAGTGGGGGGGGGGGATCATGTGGTCCTCAGGGAATTTTGATCATCAGCAGTTGGCATATATTACGGTTTTTGTTGGCAGCACCCAGTGATCCTTTGTGTCTCAGTCTATCCTTTGTGTCTTAGTTAGCAGCATCTGTTAGGAGATAGGGATACGCTGGAGGCTCAGCCCTGACCACCATTAGGTCTACCGTCGGGATGAGGGAGAGTGCAAGATCCCTAGTGACAGGGTCAGCGCAAGAGAGGTAGAGTAGGCATGCTCCACCGCTATTTCTAGTTGTGTATATGTAGTCAGGGGGGTGCTGCTTGCTCTTTTTTTCCTGAGGTTTTAGGGGATCTTAGTTTTTAGAATGTCAGTGTTCTCCTGAAGCCAATTTACACCCATTGCTCTTTCTTAAGGCCGCTTTACACGTTATCACATCGCTCAAGCGGTCTCGTTGGGGTCACGGAATTTGTGACGCATATCCGGCCGCTTTAGCGATGTCGTTGCGTGTGACACCTATGAGAGATTTTGAATTGTCGCAAAAACGTTCAAAATCGCTAATCGGTGACATGCCCCCCTATTCCAAATTATCGTTGCTGCTGATGTACGATGTAGTTCGTCGTTCCTGCGGCAGCACACATCACTATGTGTGACACCGCAGGAACGAGGAACCTCACCTTACCTGCGTCCACCGGTAATGCGGAATGAAGGAGGTGGGTGCCCGCTTAGTGACGTTGCTGTGACGCTGAACGAACAGCCCCCTTAGAAAGGAGGTGGTTCGCCGGTCATAGCGACGTCGCTAGGCAGGTATGTAGTGTGACGGGTCTGAGCGATGTTGTGCACCACGGGCAGCGATTTGCTCATGTCGCACAACCGATTTGGGGCGGGTACGCACGCCACCGATATCGGTAACGATATCACAGCGTGTAAAGCGGCCTTTACAAATCTGGGTATAGTCCTTTGTATCAGGTCTCCAAGAGCCCATATGCAAACAACTACAGCTGGTAACTCCTGATTACAGAGTGAAGGACCAAGATACTCCCTTTCAGGCAAGAGGTATGGAGATGGCTCTAGCAGCTTACAAGATCACCCCTCATACAGATGTGCTGCATTCACAGTCACCTGAAGACTATCATCACGTCATCTCTAGCCCAGAAGTCATTCTACCTCTTTGCCATGAAGGAAGACAGCGGCACATTGAATACTACTCAGCCAGATTGAACACCAACCTGAAACACCAGTTGAAGATTAATTAATCGTATGATATTAGTGCTCCCTGATAAAGTCACCAACTCCAGGTGTGCAGTCCTTAATCCTGCTACACTTCTCCCTCTTCCAAGGGGGGAGTGTCCCACCTCTGACACCTTGGTGGAAGAGGTAATCGACTCTGGCATAGCTGAGGCAGGAAACCTTTGGATTCGATACAGTGATGGATATATCTTTGGACCCTGACTTAACCCCTTTGCGGATGGATCAAGATGTGCATCAAGAAGACGGTTCCACACTGGTATGGTGGTGGTAGCAGAAGACGCTGTGCTGATAGAGCAGTTGCTACCCGCATCCCTGTCTGGAAAAAATAGAAGCAGAGGTATCTGCTCTCACTGAAGCCTGGAAGATGGCAGACAACATCTACTCTGTATGGAAGACAAGAGACTTGATCACCGCCAATGGAACTGTACGCCACTATGAGGCCATATAAGAACTGATGGAAGCTTTGCTATTGCCAGACATGGTTGCAGTGAGCAGGGTTGAGGCCTACATTGGAGGAATCAAGGGAAGCAGTAAGAAATGACCTCGCTGACAGAACACCCAAAGAAGCCCCAAGACCACTTACCACAGAGTGAGTCAGTCAATCTGTGCTTTTTAAATGACCCCGATGTGAAGAAGAAAGGAAAGATGGAAAGTCTTGAGAAAACATTGTCCTGACCCTACAGGAGCAAGTCTCAGAAGGAGAAAAGGACTGAGATAGGGTGCGGCTGTGGGCTCCCGGAGAACGTAGAAAGTGGCTAGTGACCTGCTTTTACTGCCAGCCAAAGAGATATGGCATGCCTTGGACACAGAACTAACCCTACACACCCCATACCAGCCACAGAATAGAGGGAGGGTTGGGGCAGTGTAGAAAGCAAGGGCATGAGAGTTTTCCCCTTGCATTGTTCAGTGTCAGACACACCCCAGCGGGGAGCACAAAGTTGAGATCCTATGAAATCCTGTTTAGAAGTACCACCAGATACTTTAAATAAACTTGTTGTTTGTTTAACTAAACATTTGGCTAATATACGTTCTTGAGTTTTTTTTCTCCAGATCCAACCAGATCTAGATCTTTCTGTTTCTCTTACAAAGATCTATGCATCCCACTACAAAAGATGTCGGACCTGGGACCAGGAAATGGCTGTCTCCCCTCTTCTACCCAATACTTTGTGCTAAGAAGATGATATCCAAGCCTGTGGACCAGAAGATGACTGTGCATCCCACCTTTGATGATGTCCCACTACTACCGCCTGAGGACTGAGAAATATGAGACTCTGAGTGAAATCAACCCTGATAAATATGAGCTGATTAGAGAACTACCTCCACGTTACTCCCTTCCCGAATAACGTGTGCCAGAGTGTAACATAGCCATGAGGACAGTCAAGAGGATACGGTCAGGATCTGACTTCCTATGCATAGTCTGTTGGGTGGGGAGGTTCATCCACAAGGTATGGGTTATCTCTTATGCGACAGAGGTAACCATCGGCATTAGGACAGATCGATAGACTCGACGAAAGTAAGGAAAGATTTTTGGCTATCTCCAAAGCGGGGAATGTTATGGACATGATTATGAACTATTTTGAGTATTAAGAGTTATATGAAGATATCCAAAAACCAGGATTTGATAGTGCTTCAACTGTGTACCACACGTATGTCTGCATTCAGACATCATAAGACTCACCAGACAGTCTGAGACTTTCATGTGACAAGTGAATCATGCTGACATAGCTTAATATAAATGAGGAAACACATATACAGTACACATATATTAGAGAATAAGCTATTTTACGGTTTACCCAATAGGAGACGTGTTATGTATTCTTGGCTCCTAGCCAACTGATTCCTTTAAATGTATTTTAACTTCCGCAATAAAGTCAGTCATATTTTCTATTCAGATCCGTGTACATTTCTCTGGTCTGTATGGAAAAATAGTATCCATGCTACTAACAAATGACTCATAGGATTTGGATGCAGACGGGGTTAAGGTGTAGATGTAAAGCTAACTTGGATTACATCACTGTAAATTCATGGCCCCCTTAATACTACATAGACCCGCCCACCGGTGGCTGTAATTGGATGCAGTGAGACAGCTGTCACTCAGCATGGGAGCGCGTCTGAATGCAACCAATCATAGGCGCTGGTGGGCGAGGGAAGCAGGGAATACGAGATGGAATAATGAGCGGCTGACATTTTCAAAAGCTGGGGATGCCGCTGGAGCAGTGTGACAGCCGTGCAGTGCCGTGCCGGTGATCGGTCAGTGATCGGTGAGTATGAGAGAGAGGGGGAGAGATAGAGACCGAAAGACCTGCGTTCTGTTTATCAAAAAAGCAATTTATGGAGCTGCTAGCTTCTACTGGACACTGTGTTCAGCACTTACAAGAACTATTTATTAGTTGGATCTACGAACGCTCTTTACAGTCTATCCACACCACCAGCTCCATATCACTGCGCATTCACAAAATGGCCGCTTCCTTATATAGCCCCTGTGATGCTGTGTGGGCAAGCCAATCACAGTAACACCACAACAAAGATGGCTGTGGAGTTACTGTGAGGGCAAGCAACATCAGATGTGTTCATTAACTGGAAAACAGGCGCCAAGAAGTCAGAAATGAAAATGAAAGTATCGGAGTGGATGTTGTTTTATCCGTCGGATACCGAATGGTGCAAATAGCCTGTTATCCGTCGGATACCGAATAGTGGCGAATACATTCGCTCATCCTTATTAATTAAACAACAAGTTTAGTTAAAGTATCTGGGGGTACTTCTAAACAGGATTTCATAGGGTCTCAACTAAGTGGTCTATGCTGGGGTGTGTCTGACACTGAACAGCGCAAAGGGTAAACTCACTCTATAATTAGGCGGACAGACAGGGTCATCTGTCGCCGAGACCGTGAATGCCGAACAGTGTGTTGTCTGCCGGGTGCTCGGGTTCGGCATATTGTGGATCGGATAGACAGAGTGCTGGGTGGGGCTGGGGAAAACCCAGCGGTCATGGTGCACATTGGTACTAATGACAAAGTTAGAGGCAGGTGGAAGGTCCTTAAAAATGATTACAGGGAACTAGGAGAGAAGCTGAAGTCCAGGACCTCCAAGGTGGTGTTTTCAGAAATACTACCGGTGCCACGAGCGTCACTAGAAAGACAGCGGGAGCTTAGGGAGATAAATATGTGGCTTAGAAATTGGTGCAGGAAGGAAGGGTTCGGGTTCATGGAGAACTGGGCCGACTTCTCAGTCGGCTACAGGCTCTACGGTAGGGACGGGCTGCACCTCAATGGGGAAGGTGCAGCTGTGCTGGGGAGAAAATGGTCAGACGGATGGAGGAGCTTTTAAACTAGGATCGGGGGGAGGGAGGGTAGTGGAGCAAATAAGGGGATAGATAGAGCAGATAGAGACAGGGAGACGGTAGGGGTCAATGAAGGATTAGGGGGGGATGGGACATACAAGGAACGTAGGGAGGCTAGGAGTAATAAAGGTGTTAATAGGATTAAATGTCTACTGGCAAATGCAAGAAGTCTTGCAAACAAAATGAATGAATTGGAGACTCTTATGTCAACCATGGATTATGATGTGGTGGGCATTACGGAAACCTGGCTGGATGAAAGCCATGACTGGGTGACAAACATACAGGGTTATAGTACATTTAGGAAGGACAGGAAAGGCCAAAAAGGTGGTGGGGTGTGTATATTTATCAAATCTAACCTAAAACCTGTGTTGTATGATGACATTGAGGGGAACAGCAACAATGTAGAGTCAGTATGGGTAAATGTACATGGGGAGGGGAATAATGGAAAAATGCTAATTGGAGTTTGCTATAAGCCTCCTAACATACCTGAACAAATAGAGGGTGAAATGCTGGAACAAATTGAAAAGGCAGCTAATAATAATAATCGGGTTCTTATTATGGGGGATTTCAACTATCCAGACATACAGTGGGACATAGAATCTTCTGGTTCTGCTAAAAGCTGTAAGTTCTTATCTACCATTCAGGACCATTTCCTCTCTCAGATGGTAGATGAACCGACCAGGGGAGATAATTTGCTAGATCTGGTCCTGTCAAATAGACCGGATACAATTTCAAATCTACAGGTCCGGGAGCACTTGGGCACCAGCGATCATAATATGGTAAGCTTCGACATAATATTCAATAGAACATTTCAAAGGGGGAATGCTAAAACCTGGAATTTTAGGAAAGCTGATTTCAACAAATTAAGGGAAGAGCTTAAATGTGTAGATTGGGACAGAGTCATGGTAACTGGGGATACCGAACATAAATGGGGTAAGTTTAAGGATATACTGCTAGAGTCCTGTAAAAAACTTATACCCTCTGGTAATAAAATGTCCAGGAATAAAAAGAAACCACTATGGATAAATAAGACTGTACAAAGTATAATAAAACAAAAACAAAGGGCGTTTAACATCTTAAAGGCTGAGAATACAGAAATAGCATTGCAGGAGTATAAAGATATCAATAGGCAATGCAAAAAAGAAATCAAACAAGCAAAACTAGCTACTGAAACAAAAATCGCCAATGACATTAAAATAAATCCCAAAATCTTTTATAAATACATTAATGCCAAAAGGAAAACAAAGGATAGTATCGGACCCTTAAAATATAATAACAAGTTAGTTATAGAGGACAAACAAAAGACTGAGATATTAAATAGGCATTTCTCATCTGTATTCACCAAGGAACTGACTGTACCAGGGATCATTCAACAAGTGAAAAATCAAAGTCCACCACCCGATATAATTAATTTAACACAAGATGAAGTACGCCTACGTCTGAGTAAATTAAACATTGACAAATCCCCAGGGCCAGATGGCATTCATCCACGAATATTGAGGGAATTGAGCTCCGTAATCGACAGACCGCTGTATCTCATCTTTTTAGACTCACTTGTAACAGGGTTGGTGCCTCAGGATTGGAGGATTGCTGATGTGGTACCGATATTTAAGAAAGGTAAGAGGGTAGATCCAGGCAACTACCGTCCAGTAAGCCTGACATCAGTAGTATGCAAAGTTTTTGAGGGCATTTTAAGGGATGACATGCAAAAATATATTGCAGAAAATAATATGATAACTGACAAACAGCATGGATTCATGAAAGATAAGTCGTGTCTAACCAACCTGTTGGGGTTCTATGAGGGGGTAAGTGCAAACCTGGATATTGGTAATGCAGCTGATGTGATTTATTTGGACTTTGCAAAGGCATTTGATACTGTACCACATAATAGCCTTATACTAAAGCTCCAGAAGCAAGGACTAGGGGACACAATATGCAACTGGGTAAGGAATTGGCTAAAAGATAGGAAACAAAGAGTAGTCATAAATGCTACATTCTCTAAATGGGCTATAGTCAGCAGTGGGGTGCCGCAGGGATCTGTGCTAGGACCAATTCTTTTTACTCTCTATATTAATGACCTTGTGGATGGGATTGATAGTACAGTGTCAGTCTTTGCCGATGACACCAAACTATGTAGGATATTAAAAACTGACCTGGATAGTACAATATTACAAAAAGATCTGGATAAGATGTCAGAATGGGCAGATACTTGGCAAATGAGATTTAATGTTGATAAATGTAAAGTAATGCACCTAGGACGGAGTAATCCTATAGCTGCGTATACATTAAATGGAAGTAAACTCGGGACTACAGAACAGGAGAAGGACTTGGGTATTCTCATTACAAATAAGCTGAGCAGCAGCACTCAATGTCAAGCAGCAGCTGCTAAAGCAAACAAGATTCTAGGGTGTATAAAAAGAGAGATTAGATCCCGTGATCCCAACGTATTGTTACCCATCTATAAATCACTTGTAAGGCCACATCTGGAATACGGGATCCAGTTTTGGGCTCCACATTTTAAAAAGGACATTCAGAAGTTAGAGTCAGTTCAAAGGCGGGCAACTAGACTATTACAAGGAATGGAAGGCCTCCCATATGATGGCAGATTGAAAAAGTTAGATATGTTTAGCTTAGAAAAAAGACGTCTCAGAGGAGATCTCATTTATATGTATAAATACATGTGTGGTCAATATAAAGGACTGGCACATAACTTATTTCTTCCGAAAACAATACTAAGGACCAGGGGGCACTCACTGCGAGTGGAAGAAAAGCGATTCCGACACCTAAATAGGAAAGGGTTCTTTACAGTTAGAGCGGTCAGACTGTGGAATGCCCTACCACAAGAGGTAGTAATGGCAGATACTATAACAGCTTTTAAAAAAGGGCTGGATGATTTCCTCAGTACACAAAACATTGTTGGTTATAAATGACTTAGTGACTAAATGTAGAACTGGTGGAGGAAGGTTGAACTAGATGGACCTAGGTCTTTTTTCAACCTAAGTAACTATGTAACTATATGTAACTATGTAACTATGTAACTATGTAACATGCCCTTGCTTCCTACACTGCCCCAACCTCTCAACCCTTCTACTATTCTGTGGACGGTATGGGGAGTGTAGGGTCAATTCTGTCCCCAAGGCCTGCCATTTCTCTTTGGTTGGCAGTAAAAGCAGGTCCCTAGCCACTTTCTGTGGTCTCTGGGAGCCCACAGCCGCACCCTATCTCAGTCCTCTTTTGCTTCTGAGACTTGCTTTTCTAGGATCAGGACAATATTTTCTTAAGATTTTCCATCTTTCCTTTCTTCTTCACATCGGGGTCACTTAAGGAGCATAGATTGGCTGGCTGTTTCTTGGGGTAAGTGGTTGCATTTCTACTTCTTTGGCTTTTCTGTCAGCGAGGGCATTTCTTACTGCTTCCCTTGATTCCTCCAATGTAGGCCTCAACCCTGCTCACCGCGACTCTTTCTGGCAATAGCAAAGCTTCCATCAGTTATTCTATGGCCTCATGGTGGCATACAGTTCCATTGGCGGTGATCAAGTCTCTTGTCTTCCATACAGAGTCTAGATGTTGGCTGCCACCTTGCAGACTTCAGTGAGAGCACATACCTCTGCTTCTTTTGCAGACAAGGATGTGGGTAGCGACTGCTCTATCAGCACAGCGTCTTCTGCTACCACCACCATACCCGTTTGGAACCATCCTTCTTGGTGCATATCTTGATCCATCCACAAAGTGGTTAAGTCAGGGTCTTCCAAGGGTTTATCCATCACTGTGTCAAATCCAGAGATTTCCTGCCTCAGGAGAGCAAGGCAATCATGTTGAGCTATGCCAGAGTAGACTACCTCTTCCACCAAGGTGTTAGAGGTGGGACTCTCACCCCTTAGAAGAGGGAAAAGTGTAGCAGGGAGCAGTGATGTCATACGGGAATTAATCTTCAACTGGTGCTTTCGTTTAGTGTTTCACGGACAACTGGATCCAACTGGTTGAGTGGCATTCTAAGGGCCACTGCCTTCCTCCATGGCAAACAGGCAGGATGACTTCTGGTATTCAGACAGGCCCAGGCCTGGAGGTGACGTGATGATACTCTTCAGGTGACTGTAAATGCAGCACATCTGTATGTGGGGTTGTCTTGTAAGCTGCTAATTTCATCTCCATACACCTCTTGCCACTTGAAAGTGAATGTCTTGGTCCTTTACTCTGTAATCAAGAGTTCCATCTGCTGTTAGCATATGGGCTCTCAGAGACCTGATACAAAGGACTATGCCCAGGTTTGTAAGGAAGAGCATTGGGGTAAATTGGGGTTAGGAGAACAGTGACATTCTAAAATCTGTGATCCCCTAAAACCTAAGGAAAAAAAGAGCACAAGAGTGTTTGGTAACTAGCAAGCAGCACCCCTCTGACACCTATATATACACAACTATAAATAGTGGTGGAGCGTTCCTACTCTGTTAAGGGGGCCATAAATTACAGTGATGCAATATAAGTTATGCATCTATCTTAACACTGTCTGCATTCAAATCATGAGTAATTTTTCATTAGCATGCTATTCATCCACACTGGACCAGTAAGTAATGGTACACTGATCAAGGTAGAAGATATGACTGACTTTATTGCGGAAGTTAAGATACATTTAAAAAATCAGTTGGCTAGGAGCCAAGAATACGTAACATGTCTCCTATCGGGTAAACCGTAAAAGATCTTATTCTGCGATCTATATATACATATATATATATATATATATATATATATATATATATACATATATATATATATATATATATATATATATATATATATATATATATACTGTATGGTGTTTCCTCATTTATATAAAGCTAAGTCCGCATGATTCACTTATCACATGAAAGTCCCAGAATGTCTGGTGAATCTTATGGTGTCTGCTGAATATGGGTGTGGTACATATCTTCAATGCCATGTTAAAGTACTGTTTTTTTGGATATCTTCATATAACTATTAATACTCATAATAGTTCATAATCCCGTCCATAACATTCCCCTCTTTGGAGATAGCCAAAAGTCCTTTCCTTACTTTCGTCAAGTCTATCGATCTATCCTAATGCCAATGGTTATCTCACTTGCATGCGAGATAACCCATCCCTTGTGGATGAATCTCCACACTCAACAGACTATGCATAGGAAGTCAGATCCTGACCAGATCCTCTTGACTGTCCACATGGCTATGTTCCACGCTGGCACACGTTATTCGGGAGGTGGGAAAGTGGTGGTAGTCTTCTCATCAGCTCATATTTATCAGGGTGCGTATCACTCAGAGCCTCATATTCCTCAGTCCTCAGGCAGTAATGGTGGGACATCATCAAAGGTGGGATGCACAGTCATCATCTGGTCCACAGGCTTTGGATATCATCTTCTTGGCTGTCTTCCCTCTTCTACCCGATACTTTGTGCCATCTCCTGGTCCCAGGTCCGAAATCTTTTGTAGAGGGATGCATGGATCTTTGACAGAAAGGAAGAGAGAGAGAAGGAAAGAGAGAGAGAAGAGAGGGAGAGAAAGAAAGAAAGAAAGGAAGAAAGAGAAAGAGAGGAAGAGAGTAAAAGAGAGAGGAGAGGAAGAGAGTGAGAAAGAGATCTAGATCTGGTTGGATCTGGAGGAGAAAACTCAAGAACGTATATTAGGCAAATGTTTAGTTAATCAAACAACAAGTTTAGTAAGAGTATCTGGGGGTACTTCTAAACAGGATTTCATAGGGCCTCAACTTAATGGTCCCTGCTGGGGTGTGTCTGACTCTGAACAATGCAAGGTGAAATCTTTCATGCCCTTGCTTTCTACACTGCCCCATCCTCCCAACCCTCCCTCTATTCTGTGGCTGGTATGGGGTGTGTAGGGTCAGTTCTGTATCCAAGGCCTTCCATTTCTCTTTGGCTAGCAGTAAAAGCAGGTCACTAGCCACTTTCTACGTTCTCCGGGAGCCCACAGCCGCACCCTATCTCAGTCCTTTTCTCCTTCTGAGACTTGCTCTTGTAAGGTCAGGACAATGTTTTCTCAAGACTTTCCATCTTTCCGTTCTTTACATTGGGGTCACTTAAGGAGCACAGATTGGCTGACTGTTTCTGTGGTAAGTGGTCACATTGCCACTTCTTTCTCTGTTCTGTCAGCGAGGGCATTTCTTACTGCTTCCCTTGACTCCTCCAATGTAGGCCTCAACCCTGATCACCGCGACTCTGCCTGTTAATAGCAAAGCTTCCTTTAGTTCTTCTATGGCCTCATGGTGGCGTACAGTTCCATTGGCGGTGATCAAGTCTCTTGTCTTCCATACAGAGTAGATGTTGTCTGACATCTTGCAGGCTTCAGTGAGAGCACATACCTCTGCTTCTTTTGCAGACAGGGATGCGGGTAGCAACTGCTCTATCAGCACAGCGTCTTCTGCTATCACCACCATACCCGTGTGGAACAGTCTTTCTTGATCTTCATATCTTGATCCATCTGCAAAGTGGTTATGTCAGGGTTTCCCAAGGGTGTATCTGTCACTGTATCGAATCCAGAGGTTTCCTGCCTCAGTTATGCCAGAGTCGACTACCTCTTCCACTAAGGTGTCAGAGGTGGGACACTCCCCCCTTGGAAGAGGTAGAAGTGTAGCAGGATTTAGGACCACACACTGGGAGATGGTGACATTAACAAAACCTCAAAAAGATTTTTTTCTTTTCGATAGGGGTATAATCAACTGTTTATACCGAACAAACCAACCCCTTCTTTTATATAAAAGTATACATTTTATTCAAACAACAAAGTGCAGGTTCAATCAATGGTGCATAATGTATAGTCAGAGGAGGGTCCTTGGGCATCTTCCCTATTCTTCCCCTTCCTATCAGTGGGGGTCGGCACCCTAATAAATACCGTCGTGGTGCCCCCACTCGAACGTTGACTGACCCTGACTGGTCCTTTGCTAAACACTGTTACGTGCTGCTATCCTTAAGGAAGGGCCTTATAAAGATACAGTGATTTTCACTCATGCCATTCACCATATGATCTTAATTGTATCAGACTGGTCAATAATTCCCCGTCCTTCACCGCCCTTGGCGGTTCTCTGCCCAACGCGTTTCCCCTCCAGGACTTTCAATCAAACGGGGTTCCTCAGGGGCTGTCCAACATTTGGGGTTATTTATATGGTAGACTGCAACAACAATTTGTCTTTATTAGTAAAGGACCCAATCAAAAATTCCACCAAAAAGTTCCAAATATCTCTAAATCCCTTGATTCATTTGTACTCACATTATATCCAAAGCATCAAGGGGTTAAATCCATTCTTCAATGAGGAGTCCTCAATTACTGAAATACATATTCAAAGAAACGTTTCTCTAATATCCCTTTAAATTCTAAAGTATGTTTCCCAATCCTACAAGGTACTCACTTGTGAACAGAGGCTTTGTAAAAACCATAGGCATCTGCCTATGAAGCAGTAATAGGATGACACCTGCTTATTCTGTCCACCCACAGGGTATAATTATTTCTCCAATTTGGAGTCCTTAGTCACTGAAAATACATACATATGCATGGGTTCTCAAATATCCCCTTTGCATCATAAAGACCGAATGTTTCCCCATCAAATAGAGTACTTACTTGTTGGTGTTGCTGTATGATAAAACTGGGCATCTGCCTGTGTGGCAGTAGGTAGTGAATGCCTGATTCTTTTGTACAAATGAATCAAGGGATTTTGAGATATTTGGAACTTTTTGGTGGAATTTTTGATCGGGTCCTTTACTAATAAAGACAAATTGTTGTTGCAGTCTACCATATAAATAACCCCAAATGTTGGACAGCCCCTGAGTAACCTCTGTTTGATTGAAAGTCCTGGAGGGGAAACGCGTTGGGAAGAGAACCGCCGAGGGCGGTGAAGGACGGGCTATTATGCTGGTTTATCTATAATTATGAACTGTGGCATAGCAACATGACTGTATCCTATAGGAATCATAGGCTGACAGAATTTATACCCCAGATGTGATACAAAGTTTTAAAAAGACAATAAAGGGGAATTATTGACCAGTCTGATACAATTAAGATCATAGGGTGTTGATCCAGGGAACTAGTCTGATTGCCGTATGTGGAGTCAGGAAGGAATTTTTTCCCCATTGGAGCTTATTTGACACATTGGGTTTTTTTTTGCCTTCCTCTGGATCAACATGTCAGGCTACGGGTTGAACTAGATGGACTTATAGTCTCCCTTCAACCTTAAAAACTATGAAACTATGAAACTATATGGTGAATGGCATGAGTGAAAATCACTGTATCTTTATAAGGCCCTTCATTAAGGATAGCAGCACGTAACAGTGTTTAGCAAAGGGCCAGTCAGGGTCAGTCACCGTTCGAGTGGGGGCACCACGACGGTATTTATTAGGGTGCCGACCCCCACTGATAGGAAGGGAAGGATAGGGAAGATGCCCAAGGACCCTCCTCTGACTATAAATTATGCACCATTGATTGAATTTTAACCTGCACTTTGTTGTTTGAATAAAATGTATACTTTTATATAAAAGAAGGGGTTGGTTTGTTCGGTATAAACAGTTGATTATACCCCTATCGAAAAGAAAAAAATCTTTTTGAGGTTTTGTTAGTTCTACTGGCATGGCTGGATTTCTATCTGGACCAATTGATGACAACACATGGCTAAAGGATGCCAAGGAAGCATTTTCGGAGCTGTTCTGTGAGGAAGCCCCCACACAGACACAATCCTTGAGATTAATCTTCGCAGATTTACTAATTGATTACAAAGAAAATATAAAATCATGGTGGGAGGTTCAATCCCTTGACAACTACATAAAAAATCGTATAGTCCCCAGGGGACTAAGAATCTCTATTGCACCAGCTCCCAGATCAAGATCAGTGGAGCTCCTGAGGAAGTGGGAGGAAGAATCCATCTCCTCATCACTTAGATTCATAGGGATTTTACTAGAAGAAGAGAAAAAAACTCTACAAAAAACTACTGAAAAATTACAGCAAACCATAGAGACGGCTCTAAAATTTAAAACTGAAGCTGACTTCACAAACGGAAGCAGCTTTAAAAAGATCAGTAGAGCGCTATAGGTTAAGTATAAAAGATAGAATGCACAAGAGATTCACGAGAGATCTCAAGGATTTTAAGCATAGACAAGCCTATAACTTTACGGACAACAGCCGAAGGGTCCCTCCCAGTGATATATCATCTACGGAGGCTGAATCATCAGACTCCGAGAATAGAAATAATAGGAATCAGTGGACTCCCAGAGGACCATCAAGGAGGAGATGGAAAGGAGGCAATGGAAGAGGGAAAGGAGGGGGAGGAAGATACAATCAGGACAGTCATTATGGGGGAACCGATGGTTTTGGTCCATCTGCCTCTGGACAGCCCTCTGCCTTAAGAGTCCCTCCCACCCCTACCACCCCGTCTTTTTTTTTTAAAAAAGAGATATGAGACCCTACGAATTGAGGGAAAGAATCCCCCAGGGAGTGAACAAAACCTGAATGGGACTACTAATGAGAGAATGGCCAGGACACAGGTGATCAACATTTCCAATCATAAACTATCTGAAGTAGAACTATCGGTGTTAAGGGCAGGTTTGGGCTTTGTGCCCACGGTGAGATACGATGCGTTCACGTGGGTGAAAGACCTAAACCTGTTTTTACGGAAACTGAAGTGGAAAAAACACTTTGCAATCACCAACCGGACAAGGTGTCAACAACTTGACATCTCTCCAGATATGATGAATGATTTGGATAATTTGCTAAGCCTAGAGGAGGAAGGGAGTAGAAATATGGGAGAAGGTCCCTTCTCATCCTTAAAAAATAAAAGCACAAAAATGCCACCTCAGGGAGAACAGGATAGTATTGAGATCTTCTGTAAACTAGTAACCATGGACCTCATGAAAATTGACCCCAAATACAACCCAGCCCCGAATAATCTAACTAGACAGGAAAAAGAGGCTTTGGTTGATCTCGAAAGAAATCATGAGATCATTATAAAGCCTTCTGATAAGGGCGGGAACACGGTTATCATGAACAGGGAGAACTATCTACAAATGTGCCTGGCACTCTTATCTGATAGAGAGACCTATGAGGTTCTCAGACAAGATCCCACAGATACTTTCCTTGGTGAACTAAAATCATTGTTGACGAAAGCTAGGGAGAATAAACTCATCTCAAAAGAAGAACTTGATTTTCTCCTACCCAGACACCCTAGGATAGCCACCTTCTATACAGTACCAAAAGTACACAAGGGGTTGGATCCCCTGAGAGGATGTCCTATTGTCTCGGGGATCGACGCTTTGTGTCAAAACAGCAGTACATACATCGATCAGATCCTACGACCCTTTGTGACAGCTCTCCCCTCACACATAAGGGACCTGCTCAGAAGACTAGAAGGGATGATGATAGACAAGGAGGCTATCCTAGTGTCAATTGATGTTGAGTCACTGTATAGCCATATCCCCCACTCCTGCGGCCTCAGAGCCATAAACCATTTCCTTTCATCACGAGGGATTCAGTATGGCCCCCACAATGAATTCATACGAGAGCTCATGGAGTTCATCCTCACCAGAAATTACTTTATATTTAACTCCCGCTTTTTCCACCAGCTCAGGGGCACTGCGATGGGGAGCCCTTGTGTTTCCACATACGCAAACTTGTTCCTGGGCTGGTTGGAGGATACTGTGGTTTTTGGTGAGGAGGAGACAATATGGAGCCCCCAGATTACTTTCTGGGGGCGATATATTGACGACGTGATAATTGTGTGGGCAGGGACCAGGGAGTCGTTTATTTCATTTGTGGAACACCTGAATGTTAACGACTTAGGTATAAAATTAACATACGAGATAAGGGGGGGACAGAATTCCCTTCTTAGATATCTTCATCCAAAAGGATGAAGAGGGACGATTAAGAACTGATGTCTACAGGAAACCCAACAGTACGAATAACCTGCTGCACTGGAAGATTTATCACCCTCCCCCTCTTAAGAGAGGCATACCAAAAGGACAGTTCCTGAGGTTGCGCAGGAACTGTTCTTTGGTTGAGGATTTCGATAAACAATCGAGGTCACTAAAAAACAGGTTCCTTCAGAGGGGATACCCCCTAGATACAATTGAGAGGGCCCACGATCATGCGTGGAAAAGTCAAAGAACAGAACTCTTGATCCCTAGAAAAAGGGAAGGGGAAAATGCCATAACAAGACTAATTGGCACATTTGACGACCAGAACAGCAGAGTTTTTGGGATCCTGAAAAAACACTGGGGGATACTCCGGAGTGATCCGGATATCAGTGAGTCAATTACAGGGACACCCTCAGTGACATATAGAAGGGGCCGCACAGTGGGGGACTATGTGGTACATAGTCTTTACACTCCCCCCCAAAAAACAGGGACATGGTTGGACCAGAGAGGAATAGGTACATATAAATGTGGAAAATGTTCCTTCTGTAAGTTTATTACCCCGTCGAAGGAATTTAGTAGCGTGAGCACAGGCAGGGTATATAAAAACAGGAACTTTGCCAACTGAAAAACAGAAGGGGTAGTGTACCTATGCACATGCTCCTGTCCGCTCAATTATGTTGGCAAAACCAAGAGGCAACTTAGAACGAGGATAAGTGAACATCTAGGAGATATGAGGAATAAAAGGGATACCCCCATCGCCCGACATGTGAATGGCTGCCATGGTGGAGATGTGGGATCCCTTTCATTCAAAGCAATTGAGACAGTGCCAAAGTCAATAAGGAGGGGAGACTGGGACAAAACCATTGTACAAAGGGAAACACGATGGATCTTTTGGCTGCAGTCCATCCATCCAAAGGGGCTTAATGAACAGCTTAGCTTCGTGAGCTTCATATAGGGTTAACATAGGAGAAACCAGCAGACACATTAGGTACCTTCCAAGGGAAGGGGAGTGTTATAAATTAGGGACCGCTATAGGCCCAAACTGTAGTCCTATTTCAGCACTTTACTATATATAATGGAGTGGAGGTCAGACTCGATTATAGATATACTAGAGGCCCGAGATAATCCACCATAGTTCATGTCTTCAAACAATCCCTTCCCACTACAATTCCAAGTATGGGTGTTGTTAACATGTCATAGACATACTATTGGATGGGGGCCCTGGCTCCTCCAGACTAGCGAAATTGATGACCGCTGGTGGGGGTGGAGCTAGTGGATGTCCCTAGCCCTGAGGCCGATAGTCTTTGTTACGGAATATATGTGAATCCCCCTGTTTTTGTCGGGTGATGCGGTGATACTGATATTAAGTTGTCCAGTTCTGGTTGGGCTGGGGGAGTGCCCTCTTGATAGTATGGAATACGTGTCCTTTCTGGGCGGAGGATGCTGGGGGTGATGCAAGGTGCCGCCCCCTGCTGTAACGCTGGGATTTCACCCTGACAGGAGGTGACGTATCGCCACGTTATACAACGAGCATCAGGATAAACCTGGGCCAGAAGTGATGTATTGTGACATCCCCGATTAGTCCAATCGGAGGGGTGAAGTGCCATGAGAGGTCCCACCCACACCATCCCTCTGATGTTTGCTGGGAGGGGAGGTGACGCTTGGCCACCCCCCCATACACGAGATGTAATGGGAGACAACAGGAAATGACGTATCGCAACGTCCTCCTGGAATACAACGCGCAGATTGGAGGTGACGCGATGTGTCATTCAGAGGATCGCAAGAGCCGATTGGATGAGGGGAGGAAAATGATGCCTCCTCAGCCGCTGGGACCGGATATGATGCATAGATGGAGGGATATTTAAACCCCACAAGCGGCCAAAAGAATCAGGCGTTCACTACCTACTGCCACACAGGCAGATGCCCAGCTTTATCATACAGCAACACAAACAAGTAAGTACTCTATTTGATGGGGAAACATTCGGTCTTCATGATGCAAAGGGGATATTTGAGAACCCATGCATATGTATGTATTTTCATTGACTAAGAACTCCACATTGGAGGAATAATTATACCCTGTGGGTGGACATAATAAGCAGGTGTCATCCCAGTACTGCTTCATAGGCAGATGCCTATGGTTTTTACAAAGCCTCTGTTCACAAGTGAGTATCTTGTAGGATTAGGAAACATACTTTAGAATTTAAAGGGATATTAGAGAAATGTTTCTTTGAATATGTATTTCAGTAATTGAGGACTCCTCATTGAAGGACAGATTTAACCCCTTGATGCTTTGGATATAATGTGAGTACAAATGAATCAAGGGATTTAGAGATATTTGGAACTTTTTGGTGGAATTTTTGATTGGGTCCTTTACTAATAAAGACAAATTGTTGTTGCAGTCTACCATATGAATAACCCCAAATGTTGGACAGCCCCTGAGGAACCTCCGTTTGATTGAAAGTCCTGGAGGGGAAACGCGTTGGGCAGAGAACCGCCGAGGGCGGTGAAGGATGGGCTATTATGCTGGTTTATCTATAATTATGAACTGTGGCATAGCAACATGACTGTATCATATAGGAATCATAGGCTGACAGAATTTATACCCCAGATGTGATACAAAGTCTTAAAAAGACAATAAGGGGGAATTATTGACCAGTCTGATACAATTTAGATCATATGGTGAATGGCATGAGTGAAAATCACTGTATCTTTATAAGGCCCTTCATTAAGGATAGCAGCACGTAACAGTGTTTAGCAAAGGGCCAGTCAGGGTCAGTCACCGTTCGAGTGGGGGCACCACGACGGTATTTATTAGGGTGCCGAACCCCACTGATAGGAAGGGAAAGGATAGGGAAGATGCCCAAGGACCCTCCTCTGACTATAAATTATGCACCATTGATTGAATTTTAACCTGCACTTTGTTGTTTGAATAAAATTTATATTTTTATATAAAAGAAGGGGTTGGTTTGTTCGGTATAGACAAGAGATGGTGACATTGTCAGGGAGCATGCAGAAACAGAAGTTCCAGGCGGCAGACAATCCTTCAAGGTGCACGTGTCTAAGGAAGGCATCCACAGTATAATTAATACAAAGGACCGGCACTCCAAATCTTCTGAAATATTTTTGTGAAAAAGGCTCACTATTAGCCGAAACGCGTAATTTACGCCTGTATGACATGATGGAATAAACTACAAAAATATTTCAGAAGATTTGGAGTGCCGGTCCTTTGTATTAATTGTCAGGGAGCAGAGATGACATACGGGCAGTGATCTTCAACTGGTGCTTTAGGTTGGTGTTCAATCTGGCTGAGTAGTATTCAAAGGGCCGCTGTCTTTCTCCATTGCAAACAGGCAGAATGACTTCTGGTAGTCAGGCAGGCTCAGGGCTGGAGATGACATGATGATACTTTTCAGGTGACAGTGAATGCAGCACAGCTGTATGTGGGGTGGTCTTGTAAGTTGCTAGATTCATCTCTATACATTTTGCCACTTGAAAGAGGGTGTCTTGGTCCTTCACTCTGTAATCAGGAGTTCCCAGCTGTAGTTGTTTGCACATGGACTCTCGGAGACCTGATACATAGAACCATACCCAGGTTTGTAAGGAAGAGCATCGGGTGTAAATTGGGGTCCGGAGAACACTGACATTCTGAAAACTAAGATCTCCTAAAACCCCTGGAAAAAAAGAGCAAAAGAGTGTTTGGTAACTAGCAAGCAGGACCCCCCTGACTATATATACACATCTAGAAATAGCGGTGGACCACTACCTGGACGCCTCGTCACCGCCTAAGAAACTAGCTAACCTCAAACAAGAAATAAATCCTGTCTTGCCTCGGAGCATCCCCAAAGAGATAGTTAAAGCCCCCAACATATAAGGATGCCCCCTTCACATAAGGACGAGGATATAAGAAGTAAACAATACACAGTTGGTTAGGATTAGACTTAATCAAAGAGAGACCCTGCTAACTAAGACAGAAAAGGATAGGATAGATCACTGGGTGCTGGCAGCAAAAACCCTGATATATGCCAACTCCTGATAATCAAAACCCCTTAAGGACCACATTATCCTCCACCCACTACATCAGGGAACTCTTATGCAGGACACCAGGCAGGATAATATACAAGCAAGATTATCTCAAAAATAGGCTAAGTAACAACTGCCATAGGCAGAAAAATAGTCCCTGTCCACCAGGACTGAAAATGAGCAGTCTATTGATGTGGTCTAATAAATTGTATACTAGGTACAGCAAAAACAAATATGCAAAAGTGAAGGAACAAGGTTTTTTACAGGACTATCAGCAATGTCCTTTTGTTAAGGTTCCAAGTGCCCCCTCCAAGGAGGTTCATTAATGAGAACACAATGGGGCACAAATGCATATATAACGAAAAAACGTAGTGTGGATCTCAGGTCCCTCCTTTGCAGCCTCTGCTGCATCAGCAATAAACAGAGCAGTGGCTTTGGGTTCTAAGATGGCGGCTGAAAATAAAAAATAGGCAACTGGGTGTCGGCAAGACTAAAATGGCATCAAAAGAGGAACTATGTAGTGACTGGGATAAAACGGCCACAAAAAGAGGAACTAGGTGTTGTCCAAAATGGCATCCAAAGAGGCCGGAGAGGGAGGGACATGGGGCGTGCCATCTACATTCATGAAATATTCCATCTGTCACTGGGAATATGGATTTTTTAGGGACCCCTGTGCTGACCATGTGACTAGGGACCCTGCACTCTCTCTCATCCCGATGGTAGACTTAATTGTGGGCAGGGCCGAGCTTCCAGCGTATTCCTATCTCCTGACAGACCCTGACATAATATCCCCATACCATACCCCACCCCAGGGCTGGGCAAAACACAGAGTGACAGGAATAAATCTACATTCAGGACAGGAAATAATGGGGCTTGCTTACGTGGACACAGTGCTCCACAGACAGTACACAAGTCCAACCTATGGGGACAGCTTATAGGGTGGAGGGTGTTGCTTCCTAATGGGCCTATGCGAGGCTATTTTCACAGACAGGTAGAATACACGTAGTGTAGTTACTAGATTTAGAATTACATTTCTTCAATCCATCACAATCTCTCCTCATCTAATCTCCCCCTTGGGAGAATTCTCCATTTGCTTTTTTTTTTTTCCAACTTCCTCTCACCTTCTGTCACTTACAGATTACTTCATCCTAAACTTGCTGGTCTAATTTTCACTGATCTCTTCAAATAGAAAACTAACACTTCTCTTTTTTTTCAATTTCATCATTTCTCAAGTCTTTCTGCACCAGAAACTGCATACATTTTATATATATTCTAGATTCTATCTCAGCGCGCAACAATAACACAATACAACAGGTTCATCTATCGCTGCTCCAGCGTAAATGTCTAGTCTGAAAACTTTTGCTTCCAGGAAGAATCAGAGCACATGCCCAACCAGTATCATGTGGGTGATAAGAAATTACTCTCACCCTCACTATACGCTAGCTGTACATTGATATTACAAGAACTACTGAAATCTGTTCACACTACATACACCTCATGATGACGGTCCATCCAAAACTCAGTAACTTGATTAAAGTCAATATTAAGGATTCTCCTAATGCAATGTTATCTATCTCCTACCTAGGATCGTGAGGAACAGCATTCCACTGAGTTACAGCCAGGGCTCATTACCATCAGCTCGGTACTCAGCAAAAACTTACCAGGTTACCGTCAGGGCTCCTACCATAACACTGTACCTGGACCTCGAAAACTCCCCTTTCAAATCTTCTCACCAGGGAAGACCGGGATTCGAGATCTTATCAATTACTGATTATCGATCGGCCACTTCACACATAGATGTATTTTGCAGTCTACTTACTGCCACACGAACAGTTAGATTCTACAAAGTATAAGTTCCTGTTTTTTCACACAGCTGCTCAGAACTTCCTCTCTTCAGAAGTAACACAGAAGTAACTCTGCTTGCTGGGTATAGTAAACTCATAACTTGCTTTCTCTTCTCAAAGCAATGACTCTGCAATTTTTCCAGACAATCAAAAGATGAACCAACACAAAAATTGACATAAGAATGAAGACACTAGATATAACATGCAGCTGTCTGAACTTGCCTGCATTACACACTTACACATATAACCATATAACCTGTATCATAACAGAAGTCAGCGTATATAACAACTTCCTCATTCTGCTCTAACACTAACTCAAGAAAAACAAAACTCAGAACATCTGCTTTTTCATAGTACAAACAAGACACACATTACATTTACCTTAATACAGATGGATTAAAGGGTGCTTTACATGCTGCGACATCGCTAACGATATATCGTCAGGGTCACGTCGTTAGTGATGCACATCCGGCGACGTTAGCGACATCGCAGCGTGTGACACCAAGGAACGACGATCAACGATCGCAAAAACGTCAAAAATTGTTGATCGTTGAAACGTCGCTCCTTTCCTTAATATCGTTGCTGCTGCAGGTACGATGTTGTTCGCCATTCCTGCAGCACCACACATCGCTACGTGTGACACCGCAGGAACGATGAACATCTCCTTACCTGTGTCCACCGGAAAAGAAGGAAGGAAGGAGGTGGGCGGGATCTTCTGCCCGCTCATCTTCGCCCCTCCGCTTCTATTGGACAGCTGCCTGTGACGTCGCTGTGACGCCGCACGAACCGCCCCCTTAGAAAGGAGGCGGTTCGCCGGCCAGAACGTTGTCGCAGGGAAGGTAAATCCATGTGACGAGTGTAAGCGATGTTGTGCGCCACGGGCAGCGATTTTCCCGTGTCGCACAACCGACGGAGGCGGGTACGCTCGCTAGCGATATCGATACCGATATCGCAGCATGTAAAGTACCCTTTAGAGTAGGGATGATCGAATACCCTATCATTGGATTTGATGAAAATCCGGCGAATACCTCACCGCTATTCGAGTATTTGCGAATATTCGACCCCCAATGTATGTCTATGGGAAACCAGAATAATTTTACGTCGGACCTAACGGTGACCTGTGGTGACTGAGGAAAAGGCTATAATAGATAGGAAAAGGCTGAAACAGTATGGACACAGCCTGTAGAAGGTGCCTGACTGCATTTCTGGAGTCTTTGAAGAATGTGCTCAGAACAGCATGCGGCGTTTACGTAGTCGCCAGAACAGCTCTCAAACCAAAGTAAAAGAAAGGAAATTGCTAAGAAACAGTTTCTAGTGCCTATTCACTGTAATGTAAAATGTCAAATCAAGCCCCGACCTCCAAAAAAACCCCAACTTTAGCATATGTTAACACATTTTGTTTTTTACAGTTTTCCTTCTTTTTTGATTAGAAAGGGCTGTAACTTATACATTATATTGGTGTCTGTCTCACACCTCCTATTTTGTGACATATTTGACAGAACTTCAAAAGGTCAGCTACAATGTGCCTGTTGGGATGTTAACCTTGTCCTCCACTAGCATCACCAGCTCCTGTGGCCCTCTAAGGGCCACTGGCTGTCCTCAAATCTCAGACTTCTTAGGGCTCTCAGGTGGGCCCTGTAACATACATTGGGGAAGGATGGCAGTCATTTGTAGTTTTCTGCGTCCCCTATATCATTAGAGTGAAAGTTGGAATACATACTTCATAACACTTTACAGTGCTATTGCCAATGTGGCCATTTGGGTGTTGGCCTTGCCCTCCTACTCCTCCTCCTCCTCCACCAACACCACTGGCTCCAGTGGCCCTCTATTCAGATGTAGAACGGGCCACTGGCTGTCCTCAAATCTCAGACTTCTTAGGGCTCTCAGGTGGGCCCTGTAGCATACATTGGGGAGCGATGGCAGTCATTTGTAGTTTTCTGCATCCCCTATATCATTAGTGTAAAAGTTGGAATACGTATTCTATATCACTTTACAGAGCTATTGCCAATGTGGCCATTTGGGTTTTGGCCATGCCCTCCTCCTCCTCCACCAACACCACCGGCTAAAGTGGCCCTCTATTCAATTTCTATTCAAATGATTCAGTAATGTATGTTTTATGGACAAATGAACGCCACACTGGGACATCAAAGCTAATATCGTTGATGATGATTGCATCTGACCAAAAGCAGGTTGGGAGCAGGAGGCATCATTGTCTGCTTCGTAGACCGCAGTTTGTGAAGCATGCAGCACCGTGTAAGTGGCGTTTTTTTCACTCTGGAACTCGGGCTTAATTCCACTAGCCAGCACCGAGGATTTAAAAAAATTCAGTTTCCCCAGGTGGGAATGGTTCAAACACTATGTAGCACAGCATCAGAAGGTACTCCCAACAGCTCCCAACAGTTTTTTTTTTAAAAAAAAAATTGGTAGGATAATCAACAGGGCATAATATGCCAAGGAGTTTAATAAATTCAGTTTCCCCAGGGAATTATGATTCAGACACCATGTAGCACAGCATCAGAAGGTACTCCCAATAGCTCTCGACAGCTGTTTTTTAAAAAAAATTGGTAGGATATGCAACAGAGCATAACATGCCAAGGAGCTAAAAAAAAAAATCTGATTTCGCAGGGGGCATGTGTAACACACCGTGGAGCACAGAAGCAATAAAGAAAACAAATAGAGACTGCCTGACCAATTGTTATAGACAGTGTAGCCTTGACAGTGGTTGTGCCAGTGCATAATGTACATAGGCTTGAAAAATATTGCCCTGGGTGATTGGGCCAAACAATTACATCGCAGCAGCATAACAAGTCACATTAGTCATGCGGTATCATTAGATGATAGAAGACAAAATAGTCTTGAATGAGAAACAATGGAACTTATTTGAACTTAACAAATACAAATTTTAGGGCTACATTTATTATTGGGTCTTGTTAACAGGCGGCCTGAGAAACTCTGGGGCAATCTATCTATGGTTCATTTTGATCATCGTCAAACTGTCTGCACTTTCCATGGATAGTTGTGTGTGAATATCTGTTAATATTGACCCTGCTGAGCTGAAAACACGCTCAGACAACACACTCGCAGCAAGGCAAGCTACCACTTTCAAAGCGTATAAGGCGAGGGCTGCCCAACTGTTGATCTTGGAAACCCAATAGTTAAAGGGAACTGTAGACTCTGAAAGCACGCTAATACGGTCACCTACATAGTCCCATCTTACTTAACTGTTCCCTCCTTGTTAAAGCTCCCCCAACCGGTATCTGATTTGCAGTTGACGGTTTGTGGAAAATGGACCAGTTTTGGCACATTAGTCCACCGCCTGTGTTGCTCCTACTATGCATAGCCCTATCTTGTAATCCTGTTGCATGATATGACACGCTACCTCTGATGCCAGCATGATCGGAGGGTAATCGTTTCATCAACTGTTCCACTACAGCCCTCTTGAATGTTTCCGTAGTACAATCCTTATTTGCCTCGACAAGTAGCAAAGCAAATTTATCTTTGTAGCGTGGATCAAGGAAGGTACATAACCATTATTTATTGTCTGCCAAAATGTGGACTAGCCGACAGTCATGAGAAAGGCAGTGTGACATGAACTATACTATGTGTCCCAGACTCCGAACTGTAAACCTTTGTGCTAAGAAATGAATACATTCTGTCTCCTTAAACCTCCTCTCCTCCTCAGTCTCTCTGTCCTCCTCCTGCTCTTCCTTAGGCCATCTATGCTGGACAGCCCTAAAGCTTGGGTTGTCAATCCCTTGGTTACCAACTTTAAAGCATTCCTGTTTTTCATCATCCTCCTCATCCTCCTGATGCTGACCAAAGGTGGCCTGAGCCTGCTGGCCGAGGTTGTGCGGATTACTAGCACCCATTGTGAAATCTGGATCTACAGACACCTCGAGTGCATTAACACTTTGGTCAGTCAGACCATCCAGAGAGTGTTTCAATAAACAAATCAGTGGAATGGTAATGCTGATAACAGCATCATCACTGCTCACAATGTTGGTACAGTAATCAAAATTCTCCAAGACCTGACAAATGTCTGCAGTCCACACCCACTCTGCAGTACTTATGTCTAGCAGCTGCGTCTGACAAGCATGTTCCAGCTGGAATTGGGATACTGCCCTCTGCTGCTCATGGATACTGGCCAACATATGATAGGTTGAATTCCATTAGTCTGTGACGAGGCAAGTGTAAGCGCTGCTGCAGCGCTACCAGGCCAGCAAAAGAGGGAGATGACTTGCGGAAATGGGCGCTAATACGTCATACCTTGGTAAGTAGGTCTGGTATCCCAGGGTATTTCTTCAGAAAGTGCTGAACTACTACATTTACAACGTGGGCCATACAAGGAACGTGTACAAGCTTTCCAAGCTTTAAAGCCGCCACCAGACTACGACCATTATCGCACATTACCATCTCTGGACGGAGGTCCGACGGCGCGAGCCGCTCGTCTGTCTGCTCAGTTATTTCCTTTAAAAGCTCAGGTGCCGTGTGCTATTTGTCATTGATACAGATGAGCTTCAGTAGAGCGTGTTGCCGCTTAGCCGAGGCAGTGCTGCAGAGATCCCACCTGGGGAATGATGTCGACGGTTAGACACCGGCGGATGTTGAGCAGGATGCACAGGAGCCAGATGAAGAGTAGGAGGAGGAGGGAGTTGTTGCTGTGTAGGAGGCTACTGAAACTGTGATTGAAGTGGGCCCTGTTATTCTTGGTATGGGAACTATATGGGATGTTGCCAGCTCAGACTCTGTACCAGCCGCCACCAGGTTCACCCAGTGTGCCATCAGTGAGCTGTAGCCTCCCTGTCTACTTCCGCTTGTCCACGTGTCTGTGGTTAAGTGGACCTTCCCTGTTATGGCGTTGGTGAGAGACCGTTTGTTGTTTACGGACACGTGATTGTGGAGCACGGGGACGGCACAATGAGAAAAATAGTGGTGGCTGGCTAGGCACAGAGTACCGATGTTCTAACACCGCCAAAAGGTCGCAGAAAGCCTCTGTTCCCACAAGCCGATACGGCAACATCTCAAGGGCTATCAATCGTGCAATGTGTGCAGTTATGGTTTCTGCCCTTGGGTGCGTAACGGGGTATTTTCGCTTCTTTTCAAAGGCCTGTGGTAAGGACAACTGAACGGAATGCTGGGACATCAAAGCTGATATCGTTGATGATTGAGTTTGGCCAACATCAGGTTGGGAGAAGGAGGCATCAGCGTCACCTTCTTGCATACCAGTTTGGGAAGCAGGCAGCCCAGGGGAAGTGGCAGAGTTTTGAGTCTGGAAATCGTGTTTTTCACCTAGAGCTGTCAACCACCTAGTGGTGTGCTTGGCTAACCTATGGTTTTTCATGCTGGAGGTGCCCAAACTGGAAGTATTTCTGCCTCTGCTAAGCTTGGTTTGACAGATTTGACAAATGGCAACCGTTTGGTCCGAAGGACTCTTGGAAAAAAACCTCCCACACAATCGCACCACGGACCCTTGGACTCTGAGATGGCTTAGATGGTGCACGGACCCTTGAACTCTGAGATGGCACAGGTGGTGACACACAGACAGAAAGACACAGACAGAAAGAGAGATACACAGACAGAAAGAGAAACACACAGACAGAAAGAAAGACACATGGACAGAAAGAGAGACACACGGACAGAAAGAGATGCACACACCAAAAGATGCGCGCACACACACACAGACAGACAGAAAGACGCACACACAAATAGATGCACACAAAGAAAGAGAGGCACACAGAAAGAGAGACACACAGACAGAAAGAGAGACACACTGACAGAATAAGAGACACACTGACAGAATGAGAGACACACAGACAGAAAGAGAGACACACTGACAGAAAGAGAGACACACTGACAGAAAGAGAGACACACACACAGAAAGAGAGACACACAAAAAGAGAGACAGACAGAAAGAGAGACACCCTGACAGAAAGAGAGACACCCTGACAGAAAGAGAGATGCACACACCAAAAGATGCGCACCCCAAAAGATGCAGACAGAAAGAGAGACACCCTGACAAAAAGAGAGACACCCTGACAGAAAGACATGCACCCTGACAGAAAGAGAGACACCCGGACAGAAAGAGAGACACCCAGACAGAAAGAGAGACACACTGACAGAAAGAGAGACACACTGACAGAAAGAGAGACACACACACCAAAAGAAGCGCACACACACAAACAAAAACACACAGGAATTATTTGGATGTTTGAGGTAATATATTGGCGGTTTTGACAGTTACCCAGGATGTTTATCAGGTGGCCTATATGAACCAATCATAGGTATGCTTCTATTTTGTTACAGATCAAGGAGCTTTTATTGGCTGCTATAGGCAATGAAGTAAATGTTTAGTATAAGGCTATGTTCACACACTGCGTTTTTTACCTGCGTTTTGGGTCCGTTTTTGCTGCAGAAATTTCTTGAGAAATTCTTGTAACCTTTCTGCAGACATTCCCCAGCAAAACCTATGGCAAAAAAAATTAGCTGTGCACACACTGCGTTTTTTTCTTAAGAAAATTCTTTCAGTAGATTTTCTTAAGAAAAAGAATGAGCATGTCACTTCTTTTCTGCAGCTAACTGCGTTTTTTGCCATAGATAATTGGCACAATAACGCAGGGAGCAACCAGCGGTAAAAACGCACCAAAAACGGACCGAAAACGCACCAAAAACGCACCGAAAACGCACCGAAAACGCAGGTGCGTTTTTGGTGCGTTTTTTAACACAGATGCACTCTTAAGAAATTTCTTAAGAAAAATCATTTTTCTAGTGTTAACATAGCCTAAGACAGCTTTTGTGAGAGTTAATATGATTTCGGTGGTGACACTTAACTAATGCTGTTGTTAGAAGCTGATATAAGTCACATGACCTTACTTGTATACTAATTGTCTGGGGTTTTATGAGGCAATATATTGGCTGTTTTGAAGTTAGTCTGGATATTTATTAGGTGGCCTATAGCAAGCAATCACAGCTCTGCTTCTTTTTTTGCTACAGATCATTAATAGGAGCTCTGATTGATTGCTATAGGCAAGGAAGGATATTCTTAGTATAAAAGTTAATGAGTCAGTTAATATGATTTCGGTGGTCAGTAGGAGTGGGAGAGAGACAGAGAGAGGGAGTGGGGGAGAGAGACAGAGAGAAGGTGAGTGGGAGAGTGACTTAATTACTATCCCGAGCAATGCTGGGTACTACAGCTAATATTATTATACTTTTTCAAATATATTCTAAACTAGCTGTAGGACCCAGCATTGCCCAGGATAATAACTAAGTGTCTCGCTGTCTTCCACTCTCCCATTCTTGCTCTTTAGCTCTCCCTCTCACCCAGTCTGCCACTCTCCCTCTCACCCAGTCTGCCACTCTCCCTCTCACCCACTCTGCCACTCTCCAACTCTCCCAGTCTGCCACTCTGCAACTCTCCCACTCTCCCTCCCACCCACTCTCCCTCTCACCCACTCTCCCTCTCACCCACTCTCTCTCTCACCCACTCATATTCAAATATGCTTTATTGGCAGGACCAAAATAGTGTTGCCAAAGCAAGAGAAATACAGTTAGTGTGGTGGGAGGGGAACAGGGTTATGGGGAGTTGGGGGCACAATTTGGGCTCTGAATGTCTTTCTGGGAGTCTTATATTCCTCTCATCTTATGACAAGTGGTGACATATTGGGCAGCGATCTCCATTAATTCCTCTTCCCCCAGTAGGATGCGGAGTTTCATCTCCTCGTCCATGGACGGGAAGTCTAGAATATGACTGGAGAGTGCTGAGCATTTGTTACAGTGCAGAATAAAATGCGCCTTGTCCTTCAGAGACCCCTGCTGGTAGTGGTGGCACAGTCTGTTCTCCCGTGGCTTATATGTCTGTTGGTGCCGCCCTGTTTCCACCTCTAGGCTGTGGACACTCAGTCTGTACAGGTTCAGGGTCTGCCTGTCTATGGAGTGGCGTACCCTCTCCAGATATGGGGCCAGAGTGTAGTACTCTACCTCTTACCCCCTCTACCTCTCACCCACTCTTCCTCTCACCCACTCTTCCTCTCACACACTTCCTCTCACCCACTCTTTTTCTCACCCACTGTTCCTCTCACCCACTGTTCCTCTCCCCCACTGTTCCTCTCCCCCACTGTTCCTCTCCCCCACTGTTCCTCTCCCCCACTGTTCCTCTCCCCTACTGTTTCTCTCACCCACTGTTTCTCTCACCCCCTGTTTCTCTCACCCCCTGTTTCTCTCACCCCCTGTTTCTCTCACCCCCTGTTCCTCTCACCCCCTGTTCCTCTCACCCACTGTTTCTCTCACCCACTGTTTCTCTCACCCACTTTTCCTCCCCCCCACTTTTCCTCTCACCCACTCTTACCCTCTGTCTGTCTCCCTCCTCTCTTTTTGTCTCTCTGTCTCTCTCTCCTCTGAAATCAAATTTACTCACACATAAGCTGTCTTATATGTAGAATGTCCTTCGATGCCTAGTGCAACCAATCTGAGCTCCTATTAATGACCTGTAGCAAAATGGAAGCAGAGCTGTGATTGGTTGCTATAGGCCACCTGATAAATATTTAGGTTAACTATGAAAACAATCAATATTTTACCACAAACATCCAGTTTCTGTGTCTTTCTGTGGGTGTCTCGCTATGTGTGTGTCTTTTTCTTTCTATATGTCTCTCTCTTTCTATGTGTCTCTTTCTTTCTATGTGTCTCTGTCTTTCTATGTGTTGCTTTCCTTTTTGTGTCTTTTTCTTTTTATGGGTCTCTTTATTTTTATGGGTTATGTCATTGTGTCTTTCTTTTTATGTGTCTCATTCTACTGGCCAGGAGTGGCATAACGTCACCCAAAAGCAGTGTGAAATACTAGTGGAAAGCATGCCAAGACGCATGAAAGATGTGATTAAAAATCATGGTTATCCCACAAAATATTGATTTGTTAACTGTTCCTGATTTAAAACATTAGTATTGTTGTTTCTAAATGATTATGAACTTGTTTTCTTGGCATTATTTGAGGTCTGATAGCAATGTGCATTTTTTTGTTATTTTGACCATTTCTAATTTTCAGAAAATAAATACAAAATGTATTGCTTGGAAATTTGGAGACGTCAGTAGTTTATAGAATAAAAGAACCATTTACATCTTACTGAAAAATATACCTATAAAAAGAAAAATCAGAAAAACTGAAAATTTTGCAGTGGTTTCTTAATTTTTGCTAGAGCTGTACATGACTCTGCTACATGATCATAGAACTATATGACTCTGCTAAATGCACATATATACATGCACACTACATGTACATATAGACAAACACAGCCCTGCTACATGCACAGTACATGCACACATAGACAAACAGCCCTGCTACATGCAAACTACATGCACATAGACAATTACAGCTCACCTACATCCACACTACATGCATCTATAGACACAGCTCTTCCACATGCACAATACATGCACAGATAATCACGCAGCTCTGTGCATGCACATATAGACACACACAGCTCTTCTACATGCGCAGAGCATGCACCTATAGACACACACAGCTCTACTACACACACTACATGCACATATGGACACACACAGCTCTTCCACAGGCACATTTACTGACATACACTATACATTACCACATCTTGAAGTTCCTGATCAGTACTGAGCAGAAGAGGAGCCACTGGGACATGCACTGAGGTTGCAGCAGTTGAACATCTGCAGGACCTTCCAACTCACCTTTCTGGTCATGTAATCAGGTACATGATCAGTCACAGGTTCTGAAATTCCTAGTGCAGAAGGTCCTTAAACTGTTCAGTTCCTGCAGCTTCCATTTAGCTCCTTGAAAGCTTTCTTTCCTGCTTTGCACTGATCACATAGATCAGTGCAGAGCAGGAGGAGAGAGAGCAGATCTCTGTGAGCATGCAGGGCCCTCCTCCTCTGCTTCTGTTCACCAGGCTCCATACACCTGTAAGGGTCGTAATGCCCTGATAGAGGCCCTGGCCAGACCACCCCCTTTTAAGGATCTGTTGCTTTTGTTTCCTATAATAAAGGTGTATCTTATGAGTTCAGCTTGGGGTACTTAAATGTAACATCAGAAAAATGGAGCCAGCACGATTTTTAAACTGTACTTATTAATAAATGGAGATTTTTGGCAAAACATTGCAATCTTTTGAGCTACCCCGCCACGTCACGGCAAATCTCAAGGGGCAGTCCTACACTAATATTTTATTTTATCTGAAGGATGCCATGCAGCCTCACACATTTAAAAGCAGAACTATTTGAAACAGCACTTACCTGATGCTTTACAATCCCGTACCTGTGACTAAAGCCTGCTTTACACGCTGCAATATATGTTACAATGTGTCGGTGGGGTCACATCGTAAGTGACGCACATCCGGCATCGTAAGGTACATTGCAGTGTGTGACAGGTACGTGCGATTGCGATTGAACGGTAAAACGTTCATCGCATACACATCGTACCTTTCTCTAGAATTGCACGTCAGATTGTTCATCGTACCCGGGGTAGCACACATCTCAGTGTGTGACAGCCCGGGAACGATGAACAGATCTTACCAGCGTCCTGCAGCTCCCGGCCCACAATGCGGAAGGAAGGAGGTGGACGGGATGTTTACGTCCCACTCAGCTCCGCCCCTCCGCTTCTATTGGCCGGCTGTCGCATGACGTCGATGTGACGCCGAACTTCCCTCCCACTCCAGGAAGTGGATGTTCGCCGCCCACATCGAGGTCGTATGGAAGGTAAGTACGTGTGACGGGGGTTAATCGTATGTGCGGCACGTTCAACAAATTGAATGTGCCACACATACGATATTGTATGCGAAATTGCAACGTGTAAAGCAGGCTTAAGTCACAGCTGTGGACGGGACGGGACAGGCCCAGGCAAGTGCTGCTTGGATTAAATAGCCTGTGGACAGGATTGATGGCTGAGTGTGAACAGTCACCACTTGACAAAATCAGACAGAACGACCAAAATAGGGTGCACGGCTTGGTGGAGGCTAACCACCTGCCAATACAAAAATCAGAAAAAATGCCTCTATTCCCTGATAGAGGCCCTGGCCGGACTACCCCCTTTTAAGGATGTGTTGCTTTTGTTTCCTATAATAAAGATGTATCTTATCAGTTCAGCTTGGGGTACTTAAATGTAACAGCAGAACTGTACATGAAAATGATCTGCAGTGTCCGTGACAATCTGAAACAAATCGCAACATTCTAGAAAAGCTTAAAATTACTCTCATAATGCTTGAATGAACAGTGCTTAGGTTAGAAATAATGAGCATTAGCACAAATTGAATATTTTTATTCATATTGCTTTTCATCTTAATTATTTTTCCCCTTTTTCATAGGTGTGTTCAGAGCAATATTGTGCTCCTTACACAGGCATTTCGAAGAAAATTTGTGATACCAGATTTTATGTCTTTTACATCACACATTGATGAACTTTTTGAAAGTGCCAAGAAATTATCAGGAGGAAAGGTACTGAATCTATTTTCTCAACATTTTTTTTTTCACTTTATTATGTAAATATGTCAGTGTTGCAGTTCATGTAATTTTTTTTTAACAATAACTGTTAAATTACTGATTTTCTACTTTATTCACACTTGCCAGGTATTTCATTCACTAGAAACAAGCAAATCATGATCATAATTGTCCCACCTAAAAAGATTTTAGAGAGGTACATAAGTATTTATTTACTCTAAGGTTGACAGTCCTGAGTCAGGGGTGGCTAGAGAGTCTTACAGGTTTACCCAACATAGGGACCTGATATCAGCTGAAGTGAACAACAGTATGACTGATTGTCACATGGCAGCTCCAGAAATAGGTGGTGGATTGTTGGTCCAAGGTGCTAGGGGGAGTGACTGTGACTCTACTAGGGTAGAAAGTGAGTGCAGTAAGGAAGGGCCACACAAAGAGGGAAGAACCTCCTTCCGTCACCAGAAATGCAAGGGCCATAAAAAAGGAAAACAAGCTGCACCATCGGAATGTGCAGAGAAGGTCTACAGCCTTGCTTAAGAAGTCTTGTTGTCGATGGCAACTGCTGATCTAGACCAAGACTTTGATGTGCTGCAAGAGAGAAAGGACCAGAAAGAGGAAGGGGTGCTGGTGTTTTCCTCAAGGTTGGAACGTAAAACTGATGACTGGTCAGTATTGATGAGTGAGTGTATTCGTTACTATTCGCTATTCGCAGAATAGTACGGTACTCGGGCTATTCGTTATATAGCGAGTAACTGTGTATTCACCTCGCTATATTCGGATGTTCCGCCCTGCCGTTTTGGTGCCTGATTTGCAGCCAATAAAGATGCTGGGCTTTTTAACCAATTACAATAATGCCACAGCCATCTTTGTTGTGGCGTTACTGTGATTGGCTGGCCGCTCAGCGTCAAAGGGTCTATAAAAGACCTTCCGCCGCTATTTGGTGCATACTATGTCTGGAGCCAGCTCTGTATCAGCATACGGATAGAGCGAGCAGTTGCTAGGGAGAGTGTAGGCCTCTTAATAACACAAAAAGCTCTTTTCAGGGCTGCTAGCTGCATAGGTCAGTGTAGCATTCAGAGGGACAGATTTCCCAGTAGGGAAGTGTTTAAAGCAGTGTGTGTCACTACCTCCATAGTACCCTCCAACAACCAGAATACAATCGGTCTTTTAAGAGCTGATAGCACTGAATAAAGTCACAGCAGAGAGCCACAATATTTAGAGGTTCACAGCTTGCCTTGTGGCATCCAGATCACCCACTTTAATACGTTGCTAGAGGCTTTTGCAAATAATTACAAAGCAGGACTCTAGCAATCAGTGCTGCCTGATACACTAAACCATCGTTCCTGTTTCCACAATAGTTAAGGTTTCACAGCCTGACTTGTGCTGTCCGTCCACAGCAAGCCACATTCACACGTTGCTAGAGGCCTTTGCAAATAGTTACAAAGCTGTACTCTAGTATTTATTGCTACCTGATACAGTAAAGCACCGTTCCTGTTTCCACAATATTTAGGGTTTCACAGCCTGACCTGTGCCATCTGTCCACAGCAAGTCACATTCATACATTGCTAGTGGTCTTTGCAAATACAAAGCAGGACTCTACCATTTTGTGCTGCCTGGTACAAAGTATTCACTTGTACTTTGTCCTCAATATTTTTTGGGTCAAAGTTTGCTTTGCTTGGGCTATCAACATCTGCAAATATGTCAGCAAAACCCAAAATGACAAAAAAAGCAGTTGTTAAGGGACATGTGCATGGTGTTGTCAGTGGTGGGCGACAAGGCACTGAGTCTGTGTCTGGTCAGAAGACGCTTGATGCATCCACTATGTTCCTTGCCAAATTTCCCAGTCTGGAATGTAAATGTGTATGGAAGCCAGAAGAGCGAGAGCAGATTCTGTCTTGAATGGCAGACAAGGCCTCTTGGCATTTGTCAAGCAGCAACCAATCTTCCACGACCACACAGTCTACTGTGGATACACAGAAGGCCGGCCCATCGAATCCTCAACCTGGCCCTCCTTCCTCCTCCCATCATCAGTCACAGGACACATATGACCTCAAGCTTGGCCACTCTGAGGATCTTTTTTGTATGTACCCATTGGTTGGCTCTGGCCTCTCGCCGTGCAGCATGGAAGAGAAACGTGAGGAGGTGGCATGCGTCGATGCGCAAGTACCTGAGGACCTACGGCCAGAAGAAAACCATTTTGAGGAACCGGATTTACTTTCTCCAAAGGTGGAGGCTGATGATGATGAGATACAGTTGCCATCAGGTCAGCCTACAATCTCAAGTGGGAAGGAGGAAGAGATGGAAGACCAGGTGGTCGATGATGAGTCCACTGATCCAACCTGGACCGTTGACATGCATAGCCAGCACAGCAACACAGAGGAAGATGGATATGTAGCACCAACACAGGCACCAAGGGGTAGTGGTTTGCACAGAGTGAGAACTGGGTCAACTGTTCCCAAGAGCACCCCCACTGTGGCCCAAATCAGGGTAAGGGGGCGTTCAGCCGCTGTCTGGAAGTTTTTTTCTGAAAGTCCTTCACAGAAAAACATTGTAGTCTGTAGCATCTGCTATACAAAGTTGAGCAGAGGCCAGGGCAAAGGCAACCTGAGCACCACCAGTATGCAGAACCACATGGCAGTCAAGCATCCCACTAGGTGGTCAGAACACCAGGGTACCAAATTTGAGTCTGCAGGTCAAACCACTGCCATATCGCCTGTGCTACTTCCTTCACAATCTGCTGTCCAGGAAGCATGCATTCATACATCCTGCCCACAAGGTGCAATTGCACAGACACAGCAAACATCAACCACATCTACTTCCTTGTCCCAGAGAAGTGTCCAGTTGTCCATGCCTGAGATCTTGGAAAGGAAGCGTAAATACCCAACCATGCACCCACAGGCACAAAACCTAAACTAACACATTGACAAAATGCTAGCCGTGGAGATATTGCCGTTTAGGCTTGTGGGAACACAATGATTCTGTGATCTTTTGGCTGTGGCTGCCCCACGATACAGTGTTCCCAGCCACCACTATTTTGTCCGTAGTGACGTCCCCGTGTTACACAAGCACGTGTTAAACAATCTCAACCGTGCTCTGACCAACGCCGTAACCGGGAAAGTCCACCTAACAACAGACACCTAGACAAATTGTTGTGGACAAGGATGATACATATCTGTCACAGCACGCTGGGTGAACCTGGAGGAGGCTGGGACAAACTCGCAAACTGTAGCATCACACATCCTACCCACGCCAAGAATAGCAGGCCCAACTTATACCAGTGTTTCCGCCTCATCATATGCCACTTCCTGTCTCCCCTCCTCCTCCCCCTCCTCCTGCTCCTCATGCTCTGCTGAATTACCCTCCCTATCACTGTCAAGCTGGGAGATGTGCAGCAGTGCATCAGCAAAGCGGCAACATGCTCTGCTGAAGCTGATTTGTTTAGGTCACAAACCACACACACTTCAGCGAAGTTGTGACAAGGTATAAAAGAGCAGACAGATCAGTGACTCTTCCTGCTACACCTCCAACCTGGCCTGTTTTTTTGCGACATTGGGCGTAACTTGGTGGCAGCTTTAAAGGTCAGCAAGCTGGTACATGTGTCTTACATAGCTCACGTGCTGAAGCTAGTTGTTCAGAAATTTAGGAAAACATACCCTGACTTACCGTGCCTACTTGAGAGGGTGCACCATATTAGTGCCCATTTCCGCCAATCCTCTACCACTTCTGCTGGTCTTACAGCGTTGCAAAAACGCTTTAATTTGCCAAGTCACCGACTCATGTGCGACCTGCCCACACGGTGGAACTCAACATTCTATATTTTGGCGAGGATTACTGAGCAGCAGAGGGCAGTAGCTGAATACCAGCTTCAACATGCCCGTCAGACTGAGATCAGCCACCACACATAACTGTTGAGTAAGTGTGGATCGCTGACATTTGTGACGTCCTTGAGAACTTTGAGTACTGCACCAAGCTCGTGAGTGGTGATGAGGCTATTATCACCTTAACCATCCTGCTGCTGTGTCTGTTGAAACAATAACTGCAGGATCTCAAAGAGGAAACTTTGAGTACCCAGCATGTGGCTATGGAGCCAGAATTCTTCATGGGTGATACTACACCAGTCCAGCCAATTTTCTGAGGCAACATTTGGTAATGATGAGGAGGAAAAAGACTTTTTTTTACTGTTCTACCCAGGGGACTCCCAATGCTACACAGTGGACTCTCAACCCCAGTTTCATGTCTGTCCAGCATGGATGGGCTGGGGAGGAGGAGGAGGACGAGTAGGTGAGTCAGCATGAGGAGAGGTTGTGTATTGAGCCTCCTGGTGGGGATACAGAACCTTTGCCTGTTTGCAGTTTGGCCCACATAGCACAGTTCATGTGTAAGTGCCTGTGGCAAGACCCTCACGTGATACACATTTTATCTAACAACCTTTACTGGTTGGCCACCTTTCTGGACCCATGGTACAAGGAGAAATTTCCTTCTCTCTTTTTGGAGTCACCAAAGGGTTGCACAATGGAATCCTTCAAGAGGGTCATTGTAGATCAGTTGATGAAAACATCACCCTCAGGCAACGCTGGCAGCAGATTTACCGGCTATTTTCAACACCAAGGATTAATGGGGAGAGACACCAACACCAGGTCCAACAGAGGTGGGGGGAAAATGTGTGGAAACTGGGCCATTTTCAATAAACCAGGTCATCAGTAAGGGCTGTCTGTGCCTGTAACCGTGCCAAGGAGGGAGAAGTTAACAGAGAGTGATGAAGTAGGGCTTGCACGGCCGCGCCAGTGACCACTCTGACCAAAGAGAGTTAATGTTCCTTTATTTCATCTTTAGGTCGACGCGTTTCTGGAGTCTCTGCTCCCTTCCTCAGGACACACAGGAAAAAGGTACATCAAATCTGCTAGACCACGAGGACTGCAAGATCTATATACATTCCGTCATGATGACGTCAGAAACCAACCTCTTTCTTAAAAAAATCGGCGGGAAGGACACATCAAAAAAACAAAAAACACATGACAGTGAAAATAACGTGGTGTAAAAAATTGAACAAGAAGTGAACACAAAATACATATGATAATATCACCATATTATCTCATAAAATAATAAATAGTAATAAATGGATTTTTTGAGATTAAAAATGTGTGGATTACTGTGTCTTAGATAAGGTACGGGAGTAAAACACTATAATTTCAGTGCCACTCAAAAGCGGCCTCGAACCCCTAGGAGTATTCTCTTCTTTCTTATAGGGGTAGCCCGTCAAAGGGAGAAACCATGTCTCCACCACAGGAGTAGTGAGATCACCCTTTCAAATCAAAAGACCAGAAACAAGAAAGAAACACCTATTATGTGTGGCCGTGTAGGAAGATACGTAAAAATACCAGTGCACAAGCTAACGTAACAACGATGTGGAAGTGTCAACGTAAATTGCCTAAGACGGGGTGAAGAAAGTTCAGAGCGTGGGAAAAATTGGAAGTGCGCATGTCAGAAAAAAAGGTCCGGAGCTTGTAAGTCTTCCGAGCTCCATACAGAGGGTTATCTGCCGATTTCTGTAAAGACTACAGTGCCCGTTAAAAGGGAATATTATGAAAAAATAATAATAACTGACAAAATGTATAAAAAATGTATCGATAAAAAACTGATAAAAGTCAGCGCTAATAGAAAATGGCATAAACTAGGAACATGTACCAAAAATATATATGTATAAAAACTCAAAGCATATAACAAAAATATATATATGTATAAAAAATCAAGGCATGTTTATTGTATATAATATCCAAAAAACCTAAAAAAATCTTTTTTTATATATATATATGTAAAATTCAATATAAAATATTTTTTAATATAAAAATATTATAAATATATATATATATTAATATATTTTTTGATATAAAAACCTTATCCAACAGGCGGATAGAACAAAAAGGGGAGGGAGGGGGAAATTTTTTTTTTTTTTTATGCAAACAAATAATTGTACACCATCAAAAAGTACCGAACCCTAGTTCCATGACTCCAAAAAACAGCCTAAGGTCTGTGCACCTAAGGTTCTGACCTCCACAATATGGAGCAATTTTATGTGGAGTAAAAGGGAACAAAAAAAGGGGGGAGGGAGGAGGGAATTCTAATCCAAAGGTGGATATTATGAAAAACGAAAAAATATCCACCTTTGGATTAGAATTCCCTCCTCCCTCCCCCCTTTTTTTGTTCCCTTTTACTCCACATAAAATTGCTCCATATTGTGGAGGTCAGAACCTTAGGTGCACAGACCTTAGGCTGTTTTTTGGAGTCATGGAACTAGGGTTCGGTACTTTTTGATGGTGTACAATTATTTGTTTGCATAAAAAAAAAAAAAAATTCCCCCTCCCTCCCCTTTTTGTTCTATCCGCCTGTTGGATAAGGTTTTTATATCAAAAAATATATTAATATATATATATATATATATATTTATAATATTTTTATATTAAAAAATATTTTATATTGAATTTTACATATATATATATAAAAAAATTTTTTTTAGGTTTTTTGGATATTATATACAATAAACATGCCTTGATTTTTTATACATATATATATTTTTGTTATATGCTTTGAGTTTTTATACATATATATTTTTGGTACATGTTCCTAGTTTATGCCATTTTCTATTAGCGCTGACTTTTATCAGTTTTTTATCGATACATTTTTTATACATTTTGTCAGTTATTATTATTTTTTCATAATATTCCCTTTTAACGGGCACTGTAGTCTTTACAGAAATCGGCAGATAACCCTCTGTATGGAGCTCGGAAGACTTACAAGCTCCGGACCTTTTTTTCTGACATGCGCACTTCCAATTTTTCCCACGCTCTGAACTTTCTTCACCCCGTCTTAGGCAATTTACGTTGACACTTCCACATCGTTGTTACGTTAGCTTGTGCACTGGTATTTTTACGTATCTTCCTACACGGCCACACATAATAGGTGTTTCTTTCTTGTTTCTGGTCTTTTGATTTGAAAGGGTGATCTCACTACTCCTGTGGTGGAGACATGGTTTCTCCCTTTGACGGGCTACCCCTATAAGAAAGAAGAGAATGCTCCTAGGGGTTCGAGGCCGCTTTTGAGTGGCACTGAAATTATAGTGTTTTACTCCCGTACCTTATCTAAGACACAGTAATCCACACATTTTTAATCTCAAAAAATCCATTTATTACTATTTATTATTTTATGAGATAATATGGTGATATTATCATATGTATTTTGTGTTCACTTCTTGTTCAATTTTTTACACCACGTTATTTTCACTGTCATGTGTTTTTTGTTTTTTTGATGTGTCCTTCCCGCCGATTTTTTTAAGAAAGAGGTTGGTTTCTGACGTCATCATGACGGAATGTATATAGATCTTGCAGTCCTCGTGGTCTAGCAGATTTGATGTACCTTTTTCCTGTGTGTCCTGAGGAAGGGAGCAGAGACTCCAGAAACGCGTCGACCTAAAGATGAAATAAAGGAACATTAACTCTCTTTGGTCAGAGTGGTCACTGGCGCGGCCGCTGCCTTTGGCCTGGAATCTTTTGCCTGCATAGTAGTTGTGACTGTCACAACTCTCTGGGTGAGTGATATTCATTATTTCACCCTAACATTACTCGGGTAAGACCCTATTGCGCTTCTCTCTTCCACAGTTTCTCACTTCGCTCTGTTTAAGGAGGGAGAAGTTGTACAACATGGTCAAGGGGTACTGAAATGACCATACCCTCGTCTTTTCTGACACTTCAGTTCCCTTTAATTATTGGGTGTTCAAGCTTGGCCCTACCTCTCTTTATATGCCTTAGAGGTGCTTGCCTGCCGAGCTGCTAGTGTTTTCAGTTCTCCTGGGGCAATCATCACTGATAGGCGCTCACACCTCTGCACAGAAAATGCAGACAGACTTACTCTGATTAAATTCAATAAGGACTGGATTTCTGATTTGCAATCCCTCCAGATGAGCGCAAGCCAAACTAAATTCCCCTAAATTGTTCATTTTGGCTACTGCTATTAACGTCCACCCCTTGCCATATAAAGCCATTTCTTTCCTGCGTTAACCATGACTCAGGCCATAGGGCTAATTTTTAGTATCATAGTATCATAGTTTTTAAGGTTGAAGGGAGACTCTAAGTCCATCTAGTTCAACCCGTAGCCTAACATGTTGATCCAGAGGAAGGCCAAAAAAAACCCAATGTGGCAAACAAGTTCCAATGGGGAAAAAATTTCCTTCCTGACTCCACATCCGGCAATCAGACTAGTTCCCTGGATCAATACCCTGTCATAAAATCTAATATACACAACTGGTAATATTAAATTTTTCAAGAAAGGTGTCCAGGCTCTGCTTAAATGTTAGTAGTGAATCAAACACTAGTAGTTAGTAGTGAATCAAACACAAATCCTAAAATATTCTTTAACTACATAAACAGTAAAAAACTGAAAAGCGATAGTGTTGGCACCCTTAAAAATAGTCTTGGTGAAATGGTGGAAGGGGATGAGGGTAAAGCCAACCTGCTGAATGACTTTTTTTCTACGGTTTTTATACAAGAAAATGCCATGGCAGATGACATGACCAGTGATACCATAATTTCACCCTTGAATATTACCTGCTTAACCCAGCAGGAAGTACTACGCCGCCTCGAAATCACTAAGGTTGACAAATCTCCGGGCCCGGATGGCATACACCCCAGAGTACTACAGGAATTGAGTTCTGTGATAGATAGACCATTATTTTTAATCTTCTCAGATTCCTTAAAAACAGGGTCGGTACCGCAGGACTGGCGCATAGCAAATGTGGTGCCAATATTCAAAAAGGGGACAAAAACTGAGCCGGGAAATTATATGCCGGTAAGTTTAACCTCTACGGTTGGTAAAATCCTTGAGGGTTTCTTGAGAGATGCTATACTGGAGTATCTCAAGAAAAATAACCTTATGACAGAGTATCAACATGGGTTTATGAGGGATCGATCCTGTCAAACTAATTTGATCAGCTTCTATGAAGAGGTAAGTTCAAGCCTGGATCAGGGAAATGCAGTGGATGTTGTGTATATGGACTTTTCAAAAGCTTTTGATACGGTGCCACACAAAAGGTTGGTACATAAAATGAGAATAATGGGGATAGGGGAAAATATGTGTAACTGGGTTAAAAACTGGCTCAGTGATAGGAAACAAAGGGTGGTTATTAATGGTACATACTCGGACTGGGTCTCAGTTCATAGTGGGGTACCACAGGGGTCAGTATTGGGCCCGCTTCTTTTCAACATATTTATAAATGACCTTGTTGGGGGCATGCGGAGTAGAATTTCAATATTTGCAGATGATACTAAACTCTGCAGGGTAATCAATACAGAGGAGGATAATTTTATATTACAGGGAGATTTATGTAAATTGGAGGATTGGGCTGAGAAGTGGCAATTGAAGTTTAATGTAGATAAATGTAAGGTCATGCACTTGGGTAGAGGAAATAACATTTATGATTATGTACTTAATTGTAGAACACTGGGTAAGGCCTGCGCCACACATCCGTGCCTCCGGCACGTGTTTGTCATTTTTTACACGTACCGGCGGCACGGAGACATGTACAGCAATGCTACCCTATGGTAGCAGGCACACACACGTAAAACCACACGGAACGTGTGTCCGTGTGCGTTTGTACGTGTGTGCGATTTTCAAAGCGCTGACATGTCAGTGTTTTCTCCGGCAGCACGGGTGTTACACGGCCCGCACCCGTACCACACGGGTGTAGTGTGGATGCGGTCCCGTGTGACACGCGCCGGAGTAAACACACATGTCAGGGAAAAAAATAAAAAACATTAACTCACCTTCTCCAGCCCTCCTGTCTCTGCCGCTGCTGCCTCTTGCTGCCGACCGCCGCTCATTATTCTCATTGAATATTCACTTCACTGCCTGGCAGCAGCAGCAGCGGGGAGACGGGAGGGCTGGAGACCGAGGATCAGCACCACGGACAGCAGCGCGGACATCAGGAAGGACCAGGTGAGTATAATAATTACCGGTTCTACGTGTGCTATCGCGGATAGCACACGTAGAACACACGTGTCACGCACATACCAGAGACACGTACTTACCTGCACGCAACACGCAGGGAAAATACGTGTCTCTCGGCACGTGCGTGAATTTCACGTGAGTGTGGCAGAGGCCTCAAACAGACACAGAAAAAGACTTGGGTGTATGGGTGGATGGTAAACTTCACTTTAGTGGACAGTGTCAGGCAGCTGCTGCCAGGGCTAATAAAATAATGGGATGTATTAAAAGAGGTATAAGTGTTCATGAAAAAAATATAGTTCTACCTCTGTACAAGTCACTAGTGCGACCGCACTTAGAATACTGTGTACAATTCTGGTCACCGATATATAAGAAGGACATAGCTTAACTGGAGAGGGTGGAGAGAAGAGCCACCAAGATTATTAGAGGAATGGGTGGGCTGCAATACCAAGACAGGTTATTAAACTTGGGGTTATTTAGTTTGGAAAAACGAAGGCTTAGGGGGGATCTAATCACAATGTATAAATATATGAGGGGACAGTACAGAGACCTTTCCAAAGATCTTTTTACACCTAGGCCTGCGACTGAAACACGGGGGCATCCGCTACGTCTTGAGGAAAGAAGGTTTAATCATAATCACAGACGAGGATTCTTTACTGTACGAGCAGTGAGACTATGGAACTCTCTGCCGCATGATGTTGTAATGAGTGATTCACTACTAACATTTAAGCAGAGCCTGGATGCCTTTCTTGAAAAATTTAATATTACCAGTTATGTATATTAGATTTTATGACAGGGTATTGATCCAGGGAACTAGTCTGATTGCCGGATGTGGAGTCAGGAAGGAAATTTTTTCCCCATTGGAACTTGTTTGCCACATTGGGGTTTTTTTGCCTTCCTCTGGATCAACATGTTAGGCTACGGGTTGAACTAGATGGACTTAGAGTCTCCCTTCAACCTTAAAAACTATGATACTGATATGATATATGATATAGTGAACACTATGAACATTGTGCAGTGGCGGACAAACCAGGACAACTCCTTCCTACTCCAGCCTAACTACTATTTGTCATTGGAGACCCTTGTGATGGGGACTTTTGTGTCAACAATAACTCAGGCCATAGGATTATTTTTTTTCAAACAATGTACATCCGTGTGATAACCGCATCCTTTCTGTTATGTATGCTGTCCGTTTTACATCCATGTGCCTTCCGTTTTTTTTTTTTTGTAGTGGACCACAAAAAAAAAAAAATAGAAGGAGGGTTACATACAGTCAAAAGCTAGAAATATAGATAGCTAGATAGATAGATAGCTTGTTGAATCGATAGATAGATAGATAAAATGTCCCACTGCTCTGCATTTTGTAATCTTGCATCCTTTTGTACCTTTTATATAGCACTCATGAAGTGCTTAGCCTTGCATTTAGTAAAAAAATAAATAATTTAAAAAAACGACGTGGTGTCCCCCCTATTTTTTGTAGCCAGCTCGGGTAAAGCAGACGGCTGCATCCTGCACACCCCAGCTGGCAGCTTCACCTTGACTGGTAATCCAAAACAGAGGGCACCCCATGCTGTTATTTTAAAGTAAACAAATAATTTAAAACAAAAAGCATGGGGTCCCCACCAATTGGATCACCAGCCAAGGTAAAGCAGACAGCTGTGGTCCTGTATTCTCAGACTAGGGAGGTCCATGGTTATTGGACCCTTCCCAGCCTAAAAGTAGCAGGCCGCAGCTGCCCCAGAAGTGGCATATCCATTAGATGCGCCAATCTTGGCGCTTTTCCATAGTTCATTTCGTTGCCCTGGTGGGGTGGCAAACTGTGTAATTTATGGGGTTGATACCAGCTGTGTAATGTGACTTGGCATCAAGCCCTAGCATTAGTGATGTCACAGCATCCATCAGATACCCAACATCACTAGCCAGTCAGTAATAAAAAAAAAAAAGGACAACAAAAAAAAAATTTGGGGGGAAAAAACACCCCTGAAAACTTTCCCTCTTTCATCAATTTATTGAAAAGAAAAACAAGTTAAGGTGGTTCCAAGACTATCTATCCCATACTGTCCCAGTCAATGAAGAATAGCATGTTCCCCATTGACTGGAAGAGCAGTGCAGTTACCTGAGCTAACATCGTTAGGTCAGGCCGGGTCACTGCAGGGCATAATGAGTGCCGACGTCATGAACTCGTGGTGTCAGCGCTTTCACTGAGTTCCATGGCCGCTACGTTCTCACGCGAACTCTCCCGTGAACCCATTACATCATTGCTAGTCACAGTCTCGGGTTATCTGCGAGACTTGATATGAGAAAGCAGCATCGTGGAAGTCAGTGACAAGCACTGATGTCACGAGTTCAGCGAAGATCATCATAGCCGGTAATGATCTAAGCTAACCTCCTGATGTCGGCGCTTGTCATCTCGCAGCTGCTTGCACACTGCTGTGTGAGTCACTGCAGGGCTGACCAGGGCAGTGCGACATACACGACCGAAGAAATACGAAACTTCTTCCCTGAGGCTTCAGGGGATTCTAGAAACCACGTTAGTCAGAAATGCATGCAAGCATATTCTCCAGGCTCTCCCCATTCAGTTTTATCACTTTCCTAGTACGTTTTACGAGTATAGCGATTATGAATATTATGGTACTCGCTCATCTCTACTGGTCAGTTGAGAGCACTTCAGGAGAAGAAGTCCTTGAGGACATTGCTGTAGTGAGCCTCTACAAAGGTCATGAAGAGTAGAACTGTGATCTACCCAGCTTTGGAATGGTTGAAGATGACACTGCAGAGACCCAAAAGAAGACCAAAAATGCAGAAGTGGAAGAAGTCACTGAAGAAGTGAGGTTTAAACCAGATGACTCTTCAGGCGATGAAAGCTCAATTGGTCCTGAGGGAGAAAGAGTAGAGAACTCTAAAGGGACAGCTAGAGACTGTTTAAATTACCCTCAGTGAAAATTTAATTAAGAAGATAGAGATAGTCAAAGAGACAATAAAAGACCATCTGAAGCAGGAAAAGTTCCGGAGTCAGGCTGCTAAGAGCCGGGAGATGAGATGGAAAAAGAAGTGTCTGAGCTCAGAGGTCACTTGGCAACGTGCCAGTCCATGAAAAAGGTAGCCTTAGAATAGATGGAGTGACACGTGTCCCTCCTGGCTAAACATCTTGAAGAGGGTGAAATGCATAGAAAATTGGCTCTAAGAGATAAATAACACAATCGTCTGCTGACCACAGGAAAGGAAAATACTACTCTGTTTTAAGTGTTTGAAAGACGTACCCAAAGATTTGCGAGAAACATGTGCTATGATGGAATCTGTGCATGAAGAATTTAAGAAAGCTTTGGGAGCGTGTAGGTTGTACCGGTCCCCGGAGGCTCCAGAGTTAATTTTTCTGGCCACAATTGACGTCACAGTAAAGAGGGTTACTATCCTGAGTGAAATGCAGTTGAAATGGGTTTTAATGAAGCTGATTATCTGGTCTAGGAATGAAGAAGTCGCTAGATGGCTGGAGCATACGAGGAAAGTTCAAAGTCTGCAAGAAGAAGATGTCATCCAGGTGCCTAGTGCTCTGGTAAGGGAAGTTATTGGAAAAAATGGACGAGTTATGCAGGAAATGGTGTATAAGTACAGAGTGGTGAGAGTAAGAATTCCCAGTAACAAAGAAAATAAGATGCTTAGATAAGATTGCATAATTCCATTTTTTGTTATGGGTATGGTGGAGAGTCTTAAAAATGTACGGATTCTTCTTGAATACCTTGTGACACACCTAAGTAGAGCAGTTAAGGCTTGAAAGACTGTGAATTGTGAGACAGGTTCTCCAAAGGTGTAAAAGATGGTGGCCAACTTCTAACCATGGAACAGGTAAAAGAAGGGGTTTTCCACATAATGTAGCTGCAAAAGCTGATGCTAGAGACAAAAGAAGAGAAAGATGGAGTGAAGGGTCTCTAGTTAGGAAAGGTGATAGGAAAAATCACCAGCAGAGAAATAAATTAAGAAAGTGGACACAAGGAGTTTGGAGACAGTGGAACCTTTGTTTCCTTGAAACGGAGACTCCCAGACAAGAATCCCAGTAGATTATATGCCACAATGTCAGACAAGACCATAGTTACGGGTGCAGATGAAGCATACTATCATATTGACCGCTGGGGACGGGGAAGGTCTAACAAAGTGGTGACTCTAATAGATGAGGTGACAGAGTCTGATAGTTCATGAAGAAGAATTTGGTGATGGTGACTAACTGTATGTCAAAAACTGAAGCTCACATTTGTCAGAGAGGGCCCTCTTTCCTGGTAATGCAAGGTAACACGGATGCCCTGTCTCGGAGCTCCTGTATGTTGACAAGTGTTCAACCTCATAAGTTTGAAAAGAGGGGAGGATATATGAGGCACTGACCAGCTATATGGTAAATGGCTCCCATGTATTGCAGAGGCAAAGGTCCCCTGCTATGTAAACCTTGAATATTTGCTCTGGGTCTTGTAGTTCCACAAGTCTTGTTAATGTATTAAGAGTAGAGTTGAGCGCGGTTCGTGGTTCGAGGTTCTCCAGTTCGAGGCTCGAGTGAATTTTGGGGCTGTTCGAGATCGAACTAGAACTCGAGCTTTTTGCAAAAGCTCGATAGTTCTAGAAACGTTCGAGAACGGTTCTAGCAGCAAAAAGCAGGGCTTTTTACAGCTAGAGTGTGCAGGAGCCATCGCTGGCAGCCTGCCAGAAGCTGGTAACCAAGATAAACATCGGGTATCCAACCAAAACGCTTTGGTTAGTAACCCGATGTTTATCTTAGTTACGTGCAGGAAGCCCACACTTTCCCGCTCAGCTCGCTCCACCCCCTCCTGCCCGCGGCATGTACACATACATACATACATACATACATACACACACACACACACACACACACACACACACACACACACATGGTCCCGCTCGGCTTACCTGCGGTGATGAAGTCTCGCCATCCCGACCTCAGCGCTGTCATTGTCCTCCATGGCCGCCGCTTGTCACATCACCTCTCGCTTCCGACCCGAGACTGACTAGCGGTGACGTCACGGACCTCTCGCGATACTTGATGTGAAGGCGCCGGTCATTGAACTCAGTGACAGGTGCTGTCAGCAGTGCAGGAGATCAGCGCAGGTAATGTACCTCGCTGACAGCAGCACTTGTCATCCCCTGCAGTGACCTGGGCTGACCCATTGATGTTAGCTCAGGTCACTGCACTGCTCTCCCAGCCAATGGGGAACATCCTGCTCTTCATTGACTGGGACAGTGTGGATCGTCATGGCAACCCCTTGGATTACACCAGACCTGGATTTGTTTTTCATTCTAATAAATTGGTTAAAGAGGGAATGTTTTGGGGAGTGGTTTTTCAAATAAAAATGTGGTTGTCGTCTATTTTTTTTTATTACTGACTGGGTTGGTGATGTCGGGTATCTGATAGACGCCTGACCTCACAAACCCCAGGGCTTGATGCCAGGTGACATTACACATCTGGTATTAACCCCATATATTACCCCGTTTGCCACCGCACCAGGGCGCGGGATGAGCTGGGGCGAAGCACCAGGATTGGCGCATCTAATGGATGCGCCACTTCTGGGGCGGCTGCGGCCTGCTATTTTTAGGCTGGAGAGAGTCCAATAACCATGGACCTCCCTAGTCTGAGACTATCAGGCCCCAGCTGTCTGCTTTACCTTGGCTGGTGATCCAATTTTGGGGGACCCCTACGTGTTTTTTTTTTTAATTATTTATTTAATTTAAAATAACAGCGTGGGGTGCCCTCAGTTTTGGATTACCAGCCAAGGTGAGGTTGCCAGCTGTGGTCTGCAGGCTGCAGCCGTCTGCTTTACCCTAGCTGGCTACAAAACTAGGGGGAACCCTACGTCATTTTTTTTTCATTTTTTTGGCTAAATACAAAGCTAAGCACCCCTTAGTGCCACATGAAAGGTACCAAAGGGTGCTCCACTTTTTCTCCATTTTTTTCTCCACTTTTTCTCCACTTTTTCTCCATTTTTTTCTCCACTTTTTCTCCACTTTTTCTCCACTTTTTCTCCACTTTTTCTCCACTTTTTCTCCTTTTTTTTCTCCACTTTTTCTCCACTTTTTCTCCACTTATTTTCCACTTTTTCTCCACTTATTCTCCACTTATTCTCCACTTATTCTCCACTTTTTTTCCACTTTTTCTCCACTTTTTCTCCATTTTTTTCTCCACTTTTTCTCCACTTTTTCTCCACTTATTCTCCACTTTTTCTCCATTTTTTTCTCCACTTTTTCTCCACTTTTTCTCCACTTTTTCTACATTTTTTTCTCCACTTTTTCTCCACTTTTTCTCCACTTATTCTCCACTTATTCTCCACTTTTTCTCCATTTTTTTCTCCACTTTTTCTCCACTTTTTCTCCACTTTTTCTCCACTTTTTCTCCACTTTTTCTCCACTTTTTCTCCACTTATTCTCCACTTTTTCTCCACTTTTTCTCCACTTATTTTCCACTTATTTTCCACTTTTTCTCCATTTTTTTCTCCACTTTTTCTCCACTTTTTCTCCACTTATTCTCCACTTTTTCTCCACTTTTTCTCCACTTTTTCTCCATTTTTTTCTCCACTTTTTCTCCACTTTTTCTCCACTTTTTCTCCACTTATTCTCCACTTTTTCTCCACTTATTTTCCACTTTTTCTCCACTTTTTCTCCACTTATTCTCTACTTATTCTCCACTTATTCTCCACTTATTCTCCACTTTTTCTCCACTTATTCTCCACTTTTTCTCCACTTATTCTCCATTTTTTTCTCCACTTTTTCTCCACCTTTTCTCCACTTTTTCTCTGTTCTTTTTCTATGGTCGGTCTACCCATTAGCTCTGCCATGCATACTGTAGCTCTACACCTACTGCACATGTTACTTTATGATTGACATCTCTTTCGTACCAGAGCTGTCTAAGTCTACTCTGACCCCATATTTGTCATTACTATATTGTCCTTGTACTGTATTATGACATTTGTATCATGTGTTTCATTTCTTGCTGTGTTGCAATTTTTTTGCTGCATCCCAATTGTACCTCTACATTGTTCGAGTTTATGTTATTGTTCTCTCACTCTTATGTGATACTGATTATTGTCATTTTTCATGATTACATGCAGATAAGTCCAATCTGACGAAGGCTCAGGCCGAAACGTCATTTGTAACTTGTTTTGGACAAAAACATATATGCTTATGAAAAAAATTTTTTTCTTAATACGGACCAATAAAGAGTGATTTTGCATTACTATCCGTTGTGACTTACTGACTTAGTCTGGGAGATTTAGAGTGCCGAGGTTACTCACTAATTTTATCTATTATTACCTCTGAGCACCTATATACCAGTGAGCAGAGCTTCCTCTACAGTAGTTCTCCTGATTAGGCATGCCCTTACCTCATGAGCAGGTCATTGCAGCTTTGGTAGCAACCATTACGACATGGACTCTGCTGCTGTGGACCCGGGGAGAGTGAGTGCAGATTCATTGCACCCACACTCCTCACATGAAGGGTCCGCACTCCTAGAAAATGGGGGATACGTTCCCTGAGTGTCTCCCCCCCATATTCTAGACGGTCCAGAGTCGTCGTGGGACCCCTTTATTTTTTTTCTTACAATAAATTGGTGAAAGAGGAAATGTTTTGGGGACTGTTTTTTCAAATAAATTTCTTTTGTCGATTTTTTGTTTTTGTTAGTACTGACAGTTTATGATGTTGGGTATCTAATAGACGCCATGACATCACAAACTGCTGGGCTTGATCTCAGGTGACTTTACAGCTAGTATCAACCCGATTTATTACCCCGTTTGCCACTGCACCAGGGCACGGGATGAGCTGGGGTGAAGCGCCAGGATTGGCGCATCTAGTGGATGCGCCACGTCTGGGGTGCCTGCGGCCTGCTATTTTTCGGCTGTGAAGGCCCAATAACTATGGACCTTCCCACCCTGAGAATACCAGACCACAGCTGTCCGCTTTACCTTGGTTGGTGATCCAATTTGGGGGGGACCCTACTTTTATTGTGTAATTATTAATATTTATAAAATAATTATAAAAAACAGCCTGAGGGGACCTCCACATTGGATCCCCAACCACGGTAAAGCTGCCAGCTGTGGTTTTCAGGCTACAGCCGTCTGCTTTACCCTAGCTGGCTATCAAAAATGGGGGGACCCATCGTCATTTTTTTTTTTAACCATTTTTTAAATAGAAAAAATTAATGGGCTTCCCTGTATTTTGATTGCCAACCAAGGTAACGGCAGGCAGATGGGGGTGGCAACCCATAGCTGTCTGCTTTATCTGCGCTGAAAATCAAAAATACCGCGGAGCGCTACGTCATTTTTTTAAAGATTTATTTTTACAGCACTGTGATGTCCAGCAATCAAAATACAGGGAAGCCCATTTTATTTTTAGTTATTTAAATAAATAATTAAAAAAAATATATATGGGCTCCCGCTGCATTTTTTGTATTGCTAGCTAAGGGTAATCCAAGCAGCTACTGGCTGCTAACCCCCACTGCTTGGTGTTACCTTCCCTGGCAATGGAAAATCCAGGGAAGCATTTTTTATTTTTTTTGCCAAAAAACTACAAAAAAAAGGACGTGAGCTTCGCCATATTTTTGTATGCTAGCCAGGTACAGCAGGCAGCCACGGGCTGCCTCCAACCCCCAGTTGCCTATTTGTACCCGGCTGGGAACCAAAAATATAGGGAAGCCCGTTTTTTTTTAATTATTTCACTTATTTCATGAAATAATTAAAAAACAAATGACGTGGGCTTCGCCCCATTTTTGTGTCCAGCCGGGTACAACTAGGCAGCTGGGGATTGGAATCCGCAGCACAGGTTAGCCCGAGGTTTCTGGGCGCCTCTACTGCGGATTTCAGTCCGCAGCCGTCCCAGAAAATGGCGCTCTCATAGAAGCGCCATCATCTGGCGCTGTATCCAACTCTTCCAACAGCCCTGGAGCCGGGTGGCTTGTTGGGTAATCATGAGTTAATACTGGCTTTGTTTTACTAGCCAGTATTAAGCCAGAGATTCTTAATGTCAGGCACGTTTGACCCGGCCATTAAGAATCTCCAATAAAGGGTTAAAAAAACACCACACAGAGAAAAAATACTTTAATAGAAATAAATACACAGACACATTAGAGACTCCATCTTTATTACCCCCTGTCAGCCCTCCACGATCCTGCTCTTCTGTCTTCTTTCTTTCTAGTGTAGTAGTAGTGACGATTGTAGTGAGGATGAGGTTCACCAGCTCATCACTTGGGGCTGAGGAACCTCATCCTCAGTATAATCCTCACTACAATCGGGAAGCAGCGTGCAGCCTTCACTCCATGAGTGATCAGTGCTGGCTGTCAGCGGTAACAGCGGTAACGCTGACAGACGCGTTACCATAGCAACGGTGCTCTCGGAGCCGCGGTTAGTGGTGACATCACCGCTAACTGCGTTGCTATGGCAATGGTGATCTCCGTTAATGACCGGCTGTGTCAGCCGGTCCCTAACGGAACGGGGAGTCGACCGTGTGCTAGAGCATGTCGCCGGTACACGGCGATACACATATGTGCACCGTGTACCGGAGAGATGCACTCGCAGGTCCTACATGACGTGTCATAGTCATGTGACCAGTCTGTAGCCAATGAGATAATAGCCACGTGACTGGTCACATGGCTATTTTGACGTCACGATAGGTCCTGCATCTCTGCTGGCAGTGCCGGTCACCGGAAGGATTCAGCGATCATCGGATGGAATAGCGGCAGGAGACAGAGTGCAGAAGGGATCGCGAGGACCCGGTAAGTGTTATGGCAATGTTTATTAACTGTTTGTGTACATTTATCATGCATTTTTATGTGTTTGTGATTGCCTCTTATTATAGCCTATACGTTCGAGTTCGGTTCGTCGAACGTTCGACGAACCGAACTCGAACGGGACCCCCGTTCGGCGAGCCGACCTCGAGCCGAACCGGGACCGGTTCGCTCATCTCTAATTAAGAGCCAGCTTTAGGAATAGTCAGAGAGGTGGATCTGGCTGTTCACATATCTCAACCATGGGTGTGTTTTGTGTGTCATATGAGACTGCTTGTTTGGTTACATGATCTCCATGTGCTTTGAAGCAGTTTACTTCTTGGAGACACCTTGCAAGGAAATCGTATGTGCAGAGCCAGCTGTAGACTTCCTAGAGTCCCACTAGGAAGGAGATCAGGTGTGTGTGGAGCCTGCAGTTGCTCTGTGTTTAAAAGGTGGCAGACCTCCTGAGGACTGATAGGAGTCAATGTCTGAAGCAAATCATAGATCCTGGTCGGTGATCAGTGAGGCAGTCTTCCTAAACTTCAAAACTGACAGGAGTCAGTGAGTGAAGCCTGGCTCAAGCTCCAGAAAAGGTAACCTCTAAAATGGGGTTGTCTACTGACTGAGGTCAGTGAGTGGACAGTTGCAATAATTCCACTGAGATACCATTGCGGGGACATATACAATGCCATGCGGGTGTACCCACGAGTGAAAGAGACTGATTGTTATAAATATTTCTGTATAGCTGAAGAAAAGCTCATGTTTGGTTTTCATCAAGCAGTTTAAGTGTGCTTCAATAAACTGGCTGAACTACTTAAATAGAAAACCATTTCTGTGTGCCTCAATCTAGCAGCCAAGCGAGTATCCCCCATCACATTTAGTTAGCGTAGCCTCACAAAAGCCAATTATCCAACTGCTGTCGATTTGTTCATTCTGCCTCCCAAAGATTGCAGTACCTGTATGCTAAAAAGAAAATAGAGGAAGTGCTGTGAAAGATCTAATGACACTGAAAATTGTATTATGCCAAAGGTGCTCACCTATGTGAAAGAATCGTTTCAGCACACTCATAAAAAAGTAGACTTGATACGGTAAGTATCTGCAGGTGATTTTATTGCATGGCAAAAAAAACAAAAAACAGTAACCGACGTTTCAGCTCACCGAGCTTTTGTCAAGGTAATACTGTGTATAATACAAAACAAAGAAATACAAAGTCAGTCACTGAACAAATTGAGACACATGAGTCTCATTAAGAATAATAAAGTGCTACAAACATGAAAATGTACAAGATATACAACATTGCGTCATATACAAGTGTTCAGTTTACAAAGTATATACACAATTGGTACATAAAATAATCGCAATCACTTGAAGTACAAGATGACATGAAAAGGGATCATCATAATCTTGGCATGAGGAAAAGAACATACCTATATAAGGGTATGAAGGCATAAGACATATGCTATCTGGGCACATCGTAATTGTAGGGTTTGCCTGAGCAGAAAAATATATACAGGTTTAAATATACACAGCTAAGAGGTCAGATTAAGCATACCTCCCAACCGTCCCGGATACAGCGGGACTATCACGATTTGCAGAGTTTGTCCCATTGCCACGGGCGGGAGGTCCGTATCCCGTGGCTCTGCCCACCCACTCTCTCCCCGCCTCGCTGCTTTTCCCTCCTACCATCCTAACACGTGTGGTGAGGATTACAGAGCAGAGCGCGCTAGTCTCTGTGCTGCTGCTGCTGCTAAGGTAAGGAATGTCCCCAGCACTGATTCCCTCCCCCTCCCTCCCCCTCCTCCCTCTCCTCCGGCCCGGAGCCTCTGCTCCTCCAGCTGTTTGACTCCCGTGTGTTTGTATCCTGATCTATCGTGTGTGCAGTGTTTGCTTCTCAATGCTGCAGGCACACGGTAGATCAGGACATTGGGGAGAAGACAGTGTGTACTTACCACTTGTGTCCTCTCCTGCAGGTGCGCAGACAGCACTGGCCGGTAATATGCACAGATAGAAGCATTGCCAATGCTTCTATCAGCTACCGACCACATGATCCCCTGCCTGGCAGAGCTGCTGCATCTTAGGCTAAGTTCACACCTCCGGTTTTGCAGAGCCGGCCAATCCGGCTCTAAAACCTATGCAACGGACGCGGCGACAAAACCGCATCCTTTGCATAAGTTTTTTACATGCAGCCCGTCCGGTTTTTGCCGCTTGCGGCAGGCTACTGAGCATGCGCAGTGGAAAAAAACGCATGCGGCGTCCATAGGCATGCATTGCAAATCGCGCCGCATCAGCCGGATGCGGCGCGATGCGTTTTTTTTGCTGGACAAAAAAACGTGCCAGGCACTGTTCTATCCGGCCGCCGCATCGGCTAAATCTGCCGCATGCGGCAAAAACCGGACCGAACGCAAACCCATGCGGCACAATACAGCACTGATGTAAGTCTATGGAGGAAAAACCGCAACCTGCAGCAAGAAAAACGGTTGCGTTTTTCCTGCAAAGCGCCGTATTGTGCCGCACGGCAAAAAACGGATGTGTGAAAGCAGCCTCAGGGCGGCTTTGCACGTTGCGACATCGCAAGCCGATGCTGCGATGTCGCACGCGATAGTCCCCGCCCCCGTCGCAGGTACGATATCGTGTGATAGCTGGCGTAGCGAAAATTATCGCTACGCCAGCTTCACATGCACTCACCTGCCCTGCGACCGTCGCTCTGGCCGGTGACCCGCCTCCTTCCCAAGGGGGCGGGTTGTGCGGCGTCATAGCGACGTCACACGGCAGGTGGCCAATAGCGGCGGAGGGGCGGAGATGAGCAGGATGTAAACATCCCGCCCACCTCCTTCCTTCCGCATATCCTACGGAAGCCGCGGTGACGCCGGTAGGAGATGTTCCTCGCTCCTGCGACTTCACAGACAGTGATGTGTGCTGCCGCAGGAGCGAGGAACAACATCGGACCGTCACGTCAGCGTAATTATGGATTACGCCGACGCTGCACCGATGATACGATTACGACGATTTTGCGCTCGTTAATCGTATCATCTAGGCTTTACACACTACGATGTCGCATGCGATGCCGGATGTGCGTCACTTTCAATTTGACCCCACCGACATTGCACCTGCGATGTCGTAGTGTGCAAAGCCCGCCTCAGGCTAAGTTCACACATCAGTTTTTTCCAATCAGGCACAATCAGGTTTGTGCCTGATGCAAAGGATCCGTCTCAGAGTGTGAAAAAACTGATGCGACAAATCCGTTTTTTGTTTTTTTTTGTTATGCTGAGAGAGAGACCCCACCATCACTGCACAAACACCGGCACTACCTCACACGCATCATCACCTCACACGCCAGCACTACCCCGCACACATCATCACCGCAGACCCCTGCACTACCTCACACGCATCATCACCGCACACGCCAGCACTAGCCAGCACACATCATCACCGCACAGGCAGGCACTACCTCACACGCATCATCACCTCACACGCCAGCACTACCCAGCACACATCATCACCGCACAGGCAGGCATTACCTCACACGCATCATCACCGCACACGCCAGCACTACCCAGCACGCATCATCATCGCACAGGCAGGCACTACATCACACGCATCATCACCGCACACGCCGGCACTACCCAGCACGCATCATCACCGCACAGGCAGGCACTACCTCACACACATCATCACCGCACACCCCTGCACTACCGCACGCATTATCACCGCATACGCCGGCACTACCCTGCACGCATCTTCACCGCACACAACCCGGCATTACCTCAGTGACGTCACCGCTGACAGCGCGACTCCCTTCAGTTGCTGCGTGGAGCTGATAGAGTGAGGCGGTGTTCTACTGCTGTTCCTGTCAGCTTCATGTAGTAGAGCTGAGAGCGTCGCGGGACCTCTGTGGATTACGTCGGACCTGGAGGGGTATTTGGGGATTTTAATAAAATGGTGAAAGAGGGTGTTTTTTTGTCTTTTATGCTATGCAATTTTTGCCGCTGGCAAAAAACGTTCCTCTCTGCATCCTGTGCAGCCGCCGGAGTGACGATTTTTGCCGCATCCGGCAAAAAACGGATCAAACGCAAGTACATGTGGCACAATCCAATGCTAATAAAAGTCTATGAGGAGAAACCGCACCCGGCGGCAAAAAACCCAAAACACATGCGTTTTTCCCACAAAGCGCTGGATTGTGCCGCACAGCAAAAACCTGATGTGTGAACATACCCTTAGCTGCACACCCTGTCCAGCTCTCCTCCTGGGTCCTAGCTGCCTGCACACCCTGTTCAGCCCTCCTCCTGAGTCCTAGCTGCCTGCACACCCTGTTCAGCCCTCCTCCTGGGTCCTAGCTGCCTGCACACCCTGTTCAGCTCTCCTCCTGGGTCCTAGCTGCCTGCACACCTTGTTCACTCTCCTCCTAGGTCCTAGCTGCCTGCACACACTGTTTAGTTCTATTCCTGGGTCCTAGCTGCCTGCACACCCTGTTCAGCTCTCCTCCTGGGTCCTAGCTGCCTGCGCACCCTGTTCAGCTCTCCTCCTGGGTCCTAGCTGCCTGCGCACCCTGTTCAGCTCTCCTCCTGGGTCCTAGCTGCCTGCGCACCCTGTTCAGCTCTCCTCCTGGGTCCTAGCTGCCTGCACACCCTGTTCAGCTCTCCTCCTGGGTCCTAGCTGCCTGCGCACCCTGTTCAGCTCTGCTCCTGGGTCCTAGCTGCCTGCGCACCCTGTTCAGCTCTCCTCCTGGGTCCTAGCTGCCTGCGCACCCTGTTCAGCTCTCCTCCTGGGTCCTAGCTGCCTGCGCACCCTGTTCAGCTCTCCTCCTGGGTCCTAGCTGCCTGCACACCCTGTTCAGCTCTCCTCCTGGGTCCTAGCTGCCTGCACACCCTGTTCAGCTCTGCTCCTGGGTCCTAGCTGCCTGCACACCCTGTTCAGCTCTTCTCCTGGGTCCTAGCTGCCTGCACACCATGTTCAGCTCTCCTCCTGGGTCCTAGCTGCCTGCACACCATGTTCAGCTCTCCTCCTGGGTCCTAGCTGCCTGCACACCCTGTTCAGCTCTCCTCCTGGGTCCTAGCTGCCTGCACACCCTGTTCAGCTCTCCTCCTGGGTCCTAGCTGCCTGCACACTCTGTTCAGCTCTTCTTCTGGGTCCTAGCTGCCTGCACACCCTGTTCACTCTCCTCCTGGGTCCTAGCCACCTGCACACCCTGTAGTTAACTCCCTGCCTGTTCTGCACATTGCTGATCTGTGGCGGCTCAGAGCGATCATGGACAGCTTCTGCAGTTTCAGTTTGCTGGATGGGTGTAGATGGTGAGTGGATATGGGTGTGGCTGTTTGTAAAATGGGTGTGGTTAAGGGGCGTGGCCTAAAAATTGCCGCGGCGCGCTTTGCGCCCCGCAAACTTTGTCCCTCTTTCCCTTCTTTAAAATTTGGGAGGTATGAATTAAGATACGTAATAGTTATGAAATATGAGAGTTGTATGAACGATTAAGTAGACTGAACCCACCCATCATTGCAATAACACACGTTTGTGAACAGGGATAAGAGGATGCCAGTGTGATGTGGCAGATCGAATTATAATCCCATGAGAGAGAACGTATGTGTGTTATGACAAGGAGAGGAAATGTGAGAAAGTATAGAATAAAAAGGCTATTACCTTGGAACTAATCCCAGCAGGGAGGATGAGATGGTGTAATGTAAATGATGTGATGCGTCAGTGGTGTAACGAGCAGTACTCAATATAACAACGTGCCTGTGAGGGCATTTAGACCACAAAAGCATATCAGATTAAAGCTAGTAGTATATATGTAATAATGATGTAATGCTGTAAAATAGTATATTGGTACATAGGGGTCCAGAAGAGATCCCAGTAGTGAGTACATGTATACAAGTCAATTAAAAATAATAGCTTCACAGGGTATCGGCACACTGTGGGTTAAGTATCAGGAACCTGTTGTGACATGATAAGGTCAGCCTGCTTATTACATGGAATAGCTGTGGGAGCGACATGGGGTATAATGAATAGAGAGGCAGTTATAGGGCCAAACCATAAACAGCCAAGAAAAATTGCCCAGACCAAAGGACATACCTAAAGATGTGGTCAGTGGAAAAGTATTCCAGCCTGGAGGAGGGGAAAAAAAATGAGTATAAAACTACATGCTCACTGGTACAGGTATCTGTGGGAGCTAATCATTGGTGTTAGTGGGAGCTGATCGCTTACCTTGGACACCAGGGGATGCAGGAGACAGAGTGAACAGCTGTGAAATACCGAGTGCTTTAAGGAGGCGGTCGGCATTCCACGTGATGTCCTGCTTCCTGTGTATGGAACGCAAATGTTTCCCTTATTATCGCTAATCCTTTTATCTGTTTCACATTTTAGATCACCTCCTGAAATCCCACCTGGTCCCAGCTAACCTTCAGCGTTACTCTCCAGTACTCAGAATCATCTTCCCAGCACTGACACTCTCCCGGTCATAGAACTCACTGCGCAAACATGGCTTGCGTTCCACCACATTACTTCCTGCGTTCCATACACAGGAAGCAGGAGGTCACGTGGAACGCCGAAGTGTAAAATAAACGAACCTTTATTGCCCTCTATGGCCACAACGCGTTTCAATAGTCATGCTAATAGTAATTCCACCTGATGAAGATAGCATGACTACTGAAACGCCTTGTGGTTGTAGAGGGCAATAAAGGTTTGTTTATTTTACAGTCCGAAGTTTTATTATTCCCGGCGCTCTGAGAGACTGTTCATTTGCTCTATTTTATCCAAAGATTGCAGTACGGCTCACATTTATCCTGCACTCTACACTGAGTGCTTACACTGGGGATTATGTGTAAATCTTTGAAAAACATGATTCAAACAAAATTTCCAACAGAAAATTCACTGAAGTGAGGCAGATGGAGTCACCTTGACCTCCTGGCTTTGCCTGTGGTCCATCTTTTTATGTGTCTTTTTAGCCATGGTCAAAAATTGTGGTCATAAACAATTTTGATCACCTTTGTAAAGATGGACACCAATGCATAGAGGCTAAACAGCGTCCGGAATAACTCTGCTGCCTAAATGGATCCATCGTGTGTTTCACCTCAATCACGTATTTCAGAGATATAGATGGAAACCCTAATTAAAGTGCTCAGCATAGAGCACAGGATAAATGTGAGCTAATCTAAAATGTTCTGTACCCCAAAGTGCCACCAAATAGCATTCAATTCAACTCACAAAAACACTAGTCACCACTCAGGTCTGTCTTCTGTTAACAGAAACAGAGGGAGCTTCCACATAATTGGTAGCACAAAAGCGCTAGAAAAACGCCATGGCTCCCCCCCAAAAAAGAAATCCAGCAAAATCTGCCATACTAAATCCAAATGACCCCCTCCTTTCTGAGCCACACAATGTGCTTAAACCACAGTTAACGTTGTGAGGGTTCACTTACTCATGTGATGAGGGTACTCACTTTGCTGCATCTTTGAGATAGCATAGGAACACCAAGATAAAAAGCCCAGCAGTTTATTAAAATCCAGCACTCCAACAACATAAAGCAGAGCCTCTTCCAGCTTAAAGGAAAACAAAACTTACATGGGTTTCAAGTCTGTTAGCGGTTCGTCCGCACAGGTTTGGGATACACTCCTCATGTATCCAAGTAGAGATGTGCTTAGCTGCTCTCACTGAACCCAGCCAGTCAAAGCGGATGCTCTCTTCTACTAGGGGTTCCTTCCAGAGAGGCTTCAATACCTCATATTAGTAGCCTCTCTAACCTGTCACTCTTGAGCACCTCTTACACAGGCTGCTCTTCACACACTATGCCTCCTGGCAGGCTCTCTTCATGTCAAACACAGGCTGACTCTATTTTACCTGACATGTGACCTGTCATCCACATGTCAAACACACCAATGGGTCGGGAATGTAGGTGACTAGACCCACCCATCTCTTCAGCCACCTGAAAACCTGACCCAGTGAACACTAATACAAAGTATTGAACTACGTGTCAGACCGAACCTTCAGGTTTCCACCACTCTTCTGGTATATACTGCCTATTTACAATAAGGCTGGTCGCCATCTTACAATGTACACATGTTTAACATCATTGTAGTGAGGAGAGCCCGCTTAATTTACGTGGTGTAAGTTTCCAGAACAATGAGCTGGGCACAATGTATGGGCACTACAATTTACTGGCCACTACAATTTACTTCTGCAACATTCATTGCATTTGATGAAATGTTTTTTTTTCAGAGACTAAATCGTCACTACACCTGTACATGAACTTCCAGATGAGTCTAATTTCCAAAATGTGATCACTTGAGAGGGTTTCTGCTGTTCTGGCACTTAGGAGCACTGCAAATGGAATCCACAAGCTATTCTAGTAAAATTTGTGTTCCAAAAATCAAATGGCGCTCCTTCCCTCCTCAGCCCTGCGGTACGGCTAAACTGTACTGTGCAATTACAATGTTTCCAGCACCCCAGGTAGAACCGTCATATGATCCAGCAATGAGGGATGCTTGTCAAATCCAAGGAGTCCACTTGGAGTAAAACATACAAAAATCCGGACAGCATCACCCAAGGTAACAGGTTCAATCTATTAACTTTATTCTGTCATATTTGCAATACATTGATCACTGTGATGTTGTTTATATTGTGTCTGTATATATGGACTATTTGTCAAATGTGCATCTTTTTATACTTGATGTTGCCGCTTATGTATTAATGAATAATGCTGATTGTTTGAATATCTCTATGTCTAATAACGCTGCCTGGTCGATAATTAGATGACAGATATGCAGACGTTCCTGTGACAACACCTATGGCATCGGGTGCTCCCGCATCTGCAGGGAGCACCTTTGGACTCTCGTGTTATTCCTGGTACATGCAGTAAGACAGGATGTTGGCGCAGGTGCAGTTCATGTGCTGTGTGAAAGGACCTTCTGGACACATGACCGCACAGTCTTGTGTGGTAGGCTGATGGTTCCCTTGAGAATGGTGATGCAGCCGGATGATTGGTTCAATGCTACACACCCTCTCCACTGAGTTGTTTAATTGGAGAAAAGCTCAAAAACACTGAAATGTCACACAATGGATATGGACTCTCTGCTACTATTATATTTGATTTGAATGAGCGGTGGGATTGTGACATACAGTATACAGTTAGGTCCAGAAATATTTGGACAGTGACACAAGTTTTGTTATTTTAGATGTTTACAAAAACATGTTCAGAAATACAATTATATATATAATATGGGCTGAAAGTGCACACTCCCAGCTGCAATATGAGAGTTTTCACATCCAAATCGGAGAAAGGGTTTAGGAATCATAGCTCTGTAATGAATAGCCTCCTCTTTTTCAAGGGACCAAAAGTAATTGGACAAGGGACTCTAAGGGCTGCCATTAACTCTGAAGGTGTCTCCCTCGTTAACCTGTATTCAATGAAGTAGTTAAAAGGTCTGGGGTTGATTACAGGTGTGTGGTTTTGCATTTGGAAGCTGTTGCTGTGACCAGACAACATGCGGTCTAAGGAACTCTCAATTGAGGTGAAGCAGAACATCCTGAGGCTGAAAAAAAAGAAAAAATCCATCAGAGAGATAGCAGACATGCTTGGAGTAGCAAAATCAACAGTCGGGTACATTCTGAGAAAAAAGGAATTGACTGGTGAGCTTGGGAACTCAAAAAGGCCTGGGCGTCCACGGATGACAACAGTGGTGGATGATCGCCGCATACTTTCTTTGGTGAAGAAGAACCCGTTCACAACATCAACTGAAGTCCAGAACACTCTCAGTGAAGTAGGTGTATCTGTCTCTAAGTCAACAGTAAAGAGAAGACTCCATGAAAGTAAATACAAAGGGTTCACATCTAGATGCAAACCATTCATCATTTCCAAAAATAGACAGGCCAGAGTTAAATTTGCTGAAAAACACCTCATGAAGCCAGCTCAGTTCTGGAAAAGTATTCTATGGACAGATGAGACAAAGATCAACCTGTACCAGAATGATGGGAAGAAAAAAGTTTGGAGAAGAAAGGGAACGGCACATGATCCAAGGCACACCACATCCTCTGTAAAACATGGTGGAGGCAACGTGATGGCATGGGCATGCATGGCTTTCAATGGCACTGGGTCACTTGTGTTTATTGATGACATAACAGCATACAAGAGTAGCCGGATGAATTCTGAAGTGTACCGGGATATACTTTCAGCCCAGATTCAGCCAAATGCCGCAAAGTTGATCGGACGGCGCTTCATAGTACAGATGGACAATGACCCCAAGCATACAGCCAAAGCTACCCAGGAGTTCATGAGTGCAAAAAAGTGGAACATTCTGCAATGGCCAAGTCAATCACCAGATCTTAACCCAATTGAGCATGCATTTCACTTGCTCAAATCCAGACTTAAGACGGAAAGACCCACAAACAAGCTAGACCTGAAGGCTGCGGCTGTAAAGGCCTGGCAAAGCATTAAGAAGGAGGAAACCCAGCGTTTGGTGATGTCCATGGGTTCCAGACTTAAGGCAGTGATTGCCTCCAAAGGATTCGCAACAAAATATTGAAAATAAAAATATTTTGTTTGGGTTTGGTTTATTTGTCCAATTACTTTTGACCTCCTAAAATGTGGAGTGTTTGTAAATAAATGTGTACAATTCCTACAATTTCTATCAGATATTTTTGTTCAAACCTTCAAATTAAACGTTACAATCTGCACTTGAATTCTGTTGTAGAGGTTTCATTTCAAATCCAATGTGGTGGCATGCAGAGCCCAACTCGCGAAAATTGTGTCACTGTCCAAATATTTCTGGACCTAACTGTATATTGGTAAGATCTGCATGGAAATAAGATCATATGTTATTTGAGTTTTCTACATACTCTACAGTGTATTGATCAATATGATTGGTATTATGCCCTTTTTGGGGGTGGATGCAATTTTGATTGTTTTTGGTTAATTGCTTAATCTATTTAAACCTGGTCATTTGTATGTTGTATATGGTTGATAAGGAGCTACAGTATATCAGGTCGAAAAGTTGCTACTATGACAGAATAAAGTTAATGATTGAACCTGTCACCTGTGTGGATGCTGTCTGGACATTTTGAAACTGTACTGTACAGTCACAAGTGGGTTATTGCCACATTCACGAGAAATTGTGTAACTTGTTATGGGGTCTTTTTTTTTTAGCTATTTCCCTTGTCAAAATTGAAATCTGGGGTTAAAACAACATTTTAGTGGTAAAAATGTAATTATTTTTTGTTCACCGCCCAATAGTATAAAATTTCGTGACACACCTCTAGTGTCAACATGCTCACTGCACCCCTACATGAATTGAGAGGTGTAATTAGCAAAATGGAACCAATTTGGGGGGATTTCTACTGTGCTCTGGCACCTCAGGTGCTTTGCAAATGTGACATGGCACCCCCGAACCATTTCAACTAAATTTGAAGTCAAATTTGATGCTCCCTCCCTTCTACAGTTTGCACTGTGCCTCAAAGTAGTTTTCGACCGCATATGAGATATTTGCTTACTCAGCAGCAATTGCACAACAAGTGGTACAGTGCATTATACCCTGCTGCCCTTGAGAAAAGAAAAATGTAAGGTTAAAGCAACATTTTTGTGATAATGTATTTTTTTATTTTTACGGCTCAACGTTCTTAAATTTCTGTGAAACACTTGGGGGTTCAAGGTGCTTGCCAAACTTCTAGATAAAATTCTTGAGGGGTCTAGTTTCTAAAATGTGCTCATTTGCAGGGTGTTCCATTGTTCAGGCACATCATGGTCTCTCCAAACACGACATGGCATCCATTCACGATTCCAGACAATTTTGCGTTCATAAAATCAAATGACACTCTTTCCCTTCCGAGTCCTGCTATGCGCCCACACAGTAGTTTTCCACCATATAAAGGGTATCTCTGTACTCAGAAGTAATTACTCAACAATTTTTACTTTGCATTTACTCCCGTTACCCTTGTGAAAATGAAAAATTTGATGTTAAAACAACCTATTTCTTGTAAAAGTGTATTTTTCCATCTTCATGGCTCAACGTCATAAAATATTGTGAAGCCCCTGAAGGTTAAAGGTGCCTAACACACTTCTAGATAAATTCCTTGAGGGGGCCTAGTGTTTAACACTAGAACTACTGAACTCGTGACACCTATATAGAAATACATGGTGCAAAGTAGTCAAAATGACTACCTCAGTAGTTCTAGTGTTAAAATGGGGTCCCTTGTAGGAGTTACCACGGTTTTGGCACATCAGGGGCTCTCCAAACGCAACTATTCCAGACAATTTTGCATTCAAAAAGTCAAATGCCACTCCTTCGGGGCTGATAGACAGTGAGCTTAGTTAGGGGTTTAATGCCAGATAGTTGAGATCGATAGGAGAGCGGTAGTTTAGAATAGGGATATGCAGTATAGGTGAGCTTAATTACAGGTTTATTGCTAGGTCATTGAGATAGATAGAAGAGTGGTAGTTTAGAATAGGGACGTGCAGTGTAAGGAAAGGTGTGTGTGTGTGTGTGTGTGTATGTGCTACAAATTGTCACATTTCATGATCGAAATAGGGATTGGTACTTGTAGTGCCTGCTAAATAGTTGCCAGTGAAGCATGTAAATAGTTATTGCTACGTATTACTGCCTGCTCAAAAGTATGCAAACTCATTTACAGATATTGCTAGTTAGCCATGCATTCCCTAAATAGTTGCTTTGGAAGTGTTTAAAAAGTGGTTCTTGGCCTGCTGAAAATGACGCAAACACATTTATAGGTATTGCTAGTTAGCCATGCATTGCCTAAGAAGTTGCTAAGGTATGTAAAAAGTGGTTCTTGGCAATTTTAATTGTCTGCTAAAAATGATGCCAACACATTTATAGGTATAGGAGGTAAGGGGTACCGGGCACCGCTGAATCCACTACAAGCTGGCCGCTCGATCCTAGTGAACATATAAGATCCGAGTGCGTGTCCCAAAGTATAGACCATAAATATCCAAAGACAGGCAGAAAAGGTCGCACTCCAAGGATCAGGATACAAGATTCTCTTTAATCCATTTTCAAGTCAGGGGTACAGGTGGTGGGGGAGGGTGAAGACATGCAGCGCCAGATAACGGCGGGCCATTTCGCAAACAGTTTTGCTTCCACTGATCCAGTGAAGTCTGAGACGTAACATCCGGCCTCTTATACAAGATGGTACAGACGTAACGTCATCAGGTGATTTAAAATACATTTAAATGAATACCACCAGTTACAATTATAAAAAGCAGATATATAATAATATTATCAAAAATAGATATATATCATAAACACCGTAACATCAGATGGGCATAACAAAGCAAAGGAATATTGATGTATATCACACCATTTTTACAAGGAGCAAAAATTACATTATATTAGATATAAAGCTACAAAAAGACTGATAAATCGTTTTTATCATTTAAGCCTAGAGGGCCGAGAGCATTCAAATCCAAAATTAATCTGGACTCCCTTTGAAATGCGGCTCTCGATTTCTTTTCTTAATCAGAGGAGTTCGTTGGTGATTTTAGAATGTTCCTCCTCATTCTTTTTCAATACGATTTCTAGGAACCGCATGGAGCACTCGTGTTGTACAGTTTCCCACTCTTTTTTAAAAATCAAATCGTCCTGATAGAAGGATATGTTTTTCAGGATCCGCAGACCTCGTGGGACCCGATGGCTCTCATGATATGATTTTATAGATTGTACATTATATAATGTAATTTTTGCAAATGTGTAGCTCAGAAGATAATAAGGAGGAGGAAGCCGAGGAGATTATGTTGGCAATCCTTAAATGGAGTCCTCATTCATCTGTGTATGCAAGAGCAGCAATGCTGCCAAACTAGGGTAAAAATGAGTCAATCCAAGTCTGATGATGATGTTACAGTCTATATGAAAAATATACCCTTTCTTTCCACCTCACACGCAAATAGATTTTCAACCGCGAAGTGCTACCAAAAGGCAGGTTGGTTTACTTGGTCTCATACTGCTTCAATGTGTCTTGTGAGAAGTCCTTTTCTTCATCATTTTTGCAGAAACGCCTGCATGTGCTGCATCAGCTCTTGATCGCTGACCTGCGGCCTTTCCAAATGAAGTCTTCAGTCAACTGTATGCAATAGCAGCAACGCTGCCAAACTATGGTGTAAATGAGTCACTCCAAGTCTGATGATGTCGTAACAGTCTACATGAAAAATATACCCTTTCTTTCCACCTCATATGCAAAGAGATTTTGCAGAAAAAATCAAAATATCATCCAAATAGACGATCAGAAATATACCAGTTAGTTCCCAGAAAATATAATTCATGAATGACTGGAAGATGGAGGGGGCATTAGTGAGTCCAAAAGGCATCACTAGGTACTCAAAATGCTCCTCAGGGGTATTAAAAGCCGTCTTCCATTCATCACCCTCCTTAATTCGAATAAGATTGTACGCCCTCTTAAGATCAAATTTAGTAAACCATTTAGCCCTCTTAACTTCGGAAAACAGATCTAACATCAGGGGCAAAGGATACTGGTATTTAACAGTGATTTTATTAAGGAGGCGATAGTCAATACAAGGTCTCAATGAGCCATCCTTCTTGGACACAAGAAAAAAACAGAACCCAGTGGTGAAGATGACTGTCTAATATGACTTTTTTCCAATGACTCCTTAATATAAGTTCCCATAGCATCATGTTCGGGCACAGGCAAATTGATAATCCATCACTTATGAAATTTGCAACCTGGCATTAATTCAATGGCACAATCACACTCCCTATGGGAACACATCAAGGAAGTCCGACAAATATTCAGGTACATCATGTGTCTGAGCAGAAATAGACAACACAGAAAGGTCATTATGCACACATTGACAACCCCAACTAACCAAAGACAAGGATCTCCAATCTAGAACTGGACTATGGGTCTGCAGCCAAGGGAATCATAATACCAAAATATCATGCAAGTTATGTAGTACCAAAAATTTACAATTCTCCTGGTGAGCTGGTGCAACCCTCATAGTCACTTGAATCCAAAATTGGGGTTTATTCTCAGCTAAGGGAGTAGCATCAATACCTATTAACCCCTTCACGACCGCGGGCAGTAAAGTTACGTTCTATTTTAACGTGACTTAACGACCAGGGACGTAACTTTACTGCCTAAAGTTCATTTGATTGCCGTGGCGATAGCAACGGCTTTCAAATGATGTCCCCTGCTGTTTCTTACAACAGGGGACCTTTGCTTGACCCCGGGGGAGTGGCATCGCCAGCCCCCATAGACCATCGATGTGATTGGCTGTTCAAATCTGAACCACCAAGCACATCGTTCTCACCGATTTCGGCGAAAATAATGCTAGAATTAGTGCGATACTATGAGATCCTGCTAAGAGGTGCTGTAGCAGCTACAGCAGATCATAGATGGATCTCAAACATGTCGCCCCCAGCCCCTGCAGCACTGATTGGAGCGATCGTGCTATGACGCACAATGCCTCCAATCAGTGTGCAGTGGGGCGGTCTGATCTGCAGGTGACCGCCCTCCCCAGGCCTGTGCTTGTCTTGGAAGCCCTCCCCCAACATGTCTGCATTGTGCACTGGCTGGTACTTGTTGTACCACGCCACCGCTGCTGCCGCCGCTGATGTCACCGCTCCTGCTCCACGTGAGTATTCCGCTCCCCTTGCAGCCCGTGCGCGCTTCCCTTGATGGCCCCTGCGTGCTCCCGTTATGGCCCCTGCGAGCTCCCATGATGGCCACTGCTCGTGCCCCCCTGCGATCTGCCCCCCCACACCCCGATCTGCCCCCCGACATCCCAATCTGCTCCCCCTGCGATCTGCCTGCCTCCTCTGTCATCTCTATTCTGCTTCCTTCTTTGCTTCTCTGGTATCCCACTCTGCTCTCCCCCTCCCCTTTCCCCTCGACGTCCTCTTACCTGCCTTCACCGGGTCGTCCGAGGTCTTCACTGGCTCGATCACATCTGCCTCCATCGCTGGGTCCTTCCTGGGTTTCTGCTGATCTGTCCAACGTCCTGCCTGCGGCTCCTGTACAGCTGTTTATCTCGCTTGCCTTCTGTTCCTCCTGCAGTTCTTCTGGTAAGTGATCCTACTGCTAATCCTCTGGGTACTGTGAGTATAACTTTTTTTTTTTTTTCCTGTATCCTGTCCATTTTTACACATCATCTGTCTGTGCGTCCCGCCGAGCACTGATCAGGGATGCAGATAACGGATCTGCATCCGTGGTCAATTTTTGGCGTGACTTTTTTTCCCGTATCCCCAACGCGTTTTCTATCGCATCCGTCCGTGCGTCCCGCCGACCGCTGATCAGGAATGCAGATAACTGATCGGCATCCCTGCTCAATTTTTGGCGTGACATTTTTTTTTTTTCCGTATCTCCGACGCTTTTTGTATTGCATCTGTCCAAGCGTCCCGCCGGGTGTTGATCAGGGATGCACATAACGGATCTGCATCCATGCTCAATTTTTGGCGTGACTTTTTTCCGCATCCGCGACGCTTTTTGTATCACATCCGTCCGTGAGTCCCGCCGAGCACTGATCAGAGATGCACATAACGGATCGGCATCCCTGCTCAATTTTTGGCGTGACTTTTTTTTTTCCGGATCCCCAACGCGTTTTGTATCGCATCTGTCCGTGCGTCCCGCCGAGCATTAATCAGGGATGCACATAACGGATCTGCATCCGTGGTCATTTTTTGGCATGACTTTTTTCTGTATCCGCGACGCTTTTGGTATCACATCCGTCTGTGCGTCCCGCCGAGCGCTGATCAGGGATGCACATAACGGCTCGGCATCCCTGCTAAATTTTTGGCGTGACTTTTTTTTTTTTCCGTATCCCTGACGCTTTTTATATCTCATCCGAACGTGCGTCCTGCAGCGGCCGATCAGTGCACCGCGTCTGTGCGTTTGAAAAGTCAAATGGCGTTCCTTCTCTTCTGAGCCCCACCATGCGCCCAAACAATTTATTTCAACCACATATGAGGTATCTGCGTGCTCAGGAAAAATTGCACGATACGTTTTATGGTGCATTTTTTCCTGATACCATTGTAAAAAAAAAAAGCTACCTGGTTGATGCAAAAATTTTGTGGTTAAAAAAAAACAAAACAAATTCACGGTTCAACGTTATCAACTTCTGGGGAGCCCCTGGGGGTGCAAGGGGCTCACCAAACATGTAGATAAATTCCTTGAGGGGTCTAGTTTCCAAAATGGGGTCACTTGTGGGGGAGCTCTACTGTTTAGGCACCATAGGGGGTCTCCAAACGTGACATGGCGTCCGCTAATGATTCCAACCAATTTTGCTGTCAAATGGTGCGCCTTCTATTCTGAGCCCCGCCATGCGCCCAAACAATTACTTTCCACCACATATGAGGTATCTCCGTACTCAGGAGAAATTGCACAATACGTTTTATGGTACATTTTTTCCTGATACCCTTGTGAAAAAAAAGCTACCTGGTTCCAGTAACAGTTTTGTGGTGAAAAAAAAAATTGTATTCATGGCTCAACATTATCAACTTCTATGGAGCCCCTTGGGGCTCGCTAAACATCTAGATAAATTCCTTAAGGGGTCTAGTTTCCAAAATGGGGTCACTTGTGGGGGAGCTCCATTGTTTAGGCACCTCAGGGGGTCTCCAAATGCAACATTATGTCATCTAATGATTCCAACCAATTTTGCTGTCAAATGGTGCTCTTTCTCTTCTGAGCCCCGCCATGCGCCCAAACAATTACTTTCCACCACATATGAGGTATCGTCGTACTCAGGAAAAAATGCACTATAAATTTCATGGTGCATTTTTTCCTGATACCCTTGTGAAAAAAAGCTACGTAGTTGAAGCAACAGTTTAGTGCTAAAAAATTTTTTTTTTTCTTTTCATGGCTCAACGTTATAAACTTCTGTGAAGCCCCAAGGTGTTCAAAGTGCTTACCAGACATCTAGAAAAATTATTTGAGGGCTCTAGTTTCCAAAATGAGGTCACTTTTGGGGGAGCTCCATTGTTTAGGTACCTCATGGGGTCTTCAAACCCGACATGGTGTCCGCTAATGAGTGCCACTTATTTTGCACTCAAAAATTTAAATAGCGCTCTTTGCCTTCTGAGCCCTGCCGTGTGCCCAAACATTTGATTTCCACCACATATGGGATATCTGCGTACTCAGGAGAAATTGCACAATACATTTTATGGTGCATTTTTTACTGATACCCTTGTGAAAAAAAAAGCTACCTAGTTGAAGCAATAGTTTTGTGGTAAAATTTTTTTTTTCTTTTCACGGCTTAACGTTATAAACTTCTGTGAAGCCCCCAGGGGTTCAAAGTGCTCACCAAACATCTAGAAAAATTATTTGAGGGCTCTAGTTTCCAAAATGGGGTCACTTGTGGGGGAGCTCCATTGTTTAGGCACCTCAGGGGGTCTTCAAACCCGACATGGCGTCTGCTAATGAGTGCAGCTAATTTTGCGTTCAAAAATTCAAATGGTGCTCCTTCCCTTTCGACCTCTGTCGTGCGCCCAAACAATTGATTTTTACCACATATGGGGTATCAGCGGTACTCAGGAGAAAATGCACAATAAATTGTAGGGTACACTTTCTCTTTTCTCCCTTGTGAAAATGAAAATTTTATGGCTAAAGTAACATTTTTGTGTTAAAAAGTAAAATTTTCATTTTTTCCTTCCACATTGCTTTGGTTGCTGTGAAGCTCCTAAAGGGTTAATAAACTTCTTGGATGTGGTTTTGAGCAGTGTGAGGGGTGCAGTTTTTAGAATGGGGTCACTTTTGGGTATTTTCTGTCCCTTAGGTTTCTCAAAGTCACCTCAAATGTGATGTGGTCCCTAAAAAAAATTATTTTGTAAATTTTGTTGGAAAAATGAGAAATTGCTGATGAACTTTGACCCCTTCTAACTTTCTAACAAAAAAAAAATTTCTTTCGAAAATTACGCTGATGTAAAGCAGACAAGTGGGAAATGTTATTTAGTAACTATTTTGTGTGACATATCTTTCAGATTTATGGGCATAAATTTTCAAAGTTTGAAAATTGCGAAATTTTCAAAATTTTCGCAAAATTTCCTACATTTTCACTAATAAACGCAAAAAATATCGGCCTAAATTTACCACTGACATGAAGAACAACATGTCACGAAAAAATAATCTCAGAATCGCCAGGATCCGTTGAAGCGTTCCATAGTTATAACCTGTCAAAGTGACACTGGTCAGAATTGCAAAAAATGGCCCCGTCATGAGGGTGTTTTAGTGGCTGGGGGCGAAGAGGTTAAAGGAATAGGAGTTTGCAAGGGTACCATGGGAAAGCCACAACTCTTAGCAAACCCAAAATCCATTAAGTTCAGGGCGGCCCCTGAATTAAGAAAAAGTCATAGCTCAAAACGAGGATAACGATCAAATTAAAGAGACTGACAAAAAAAATTTAGGTTGCACAGTACCCACTGTAAATGAACGAGCAAATCTCTTTTCTCGTTTAGGGCAGACAGAGATATTGTGAGAAACGTCTCCACAATAGAAACACATCTTGTTTCTCCGTCGAAAACCCTGCCACTCAGTATTAGAGACAACCCTATCATACTGCATAGGCTCCGAAGACTGTTCTGCAAGCAATACATCAGCACGTATCGTTCTGCGCTCACGTAAACGTCTGTCAATCTGAATGGAGGCATCAAGACCAGAAGGGATAGGAAATCCCACCATAACATCTTTCACAGTATCTGCAAGACCCTTCCGAAAAAGTGCTGCAAGTGCGTCATCATTCCATTTGGTAAGGACTGCCCATTTTCTGAATGTCTGACAAAAAATTTCAGCGGAATCCTGACCTTAGATGAATGCCATCAAGGCTTTCTCAGCTTAATCCACAACATTAGGTTCATCATACAACAATCCCAGGGCCTGAAAAAAAGGAATCCTCATCAGCAAGAATCGGATCACCAGGTGCCAAGGAAAAGGCCCACTCCTGAGGGTCACCGCGCAACAAGCAGATGACAAAGCTAACCTGATCTGCGGGACTTCCTGAGGACTTAGGTCTTAAGGCAAAAAACAATTTACAATTATTTTTACAGTTTAGGAATTTAGACCTATCCCCCAAGAACATTTCAGAAATGGGAATTTTAGGTTCTACAACTGGAGTCTGTCTAAGATAAGCCGATATACCCTGCACCTCAGAAGAAAGACAGTCAGACAACTGGATAATATCCATGCCAGCAAAAGATCTTTCACAGAACCCAAAGAATAAAAGGAAAAATATACAGAATAAAAAAAAATGTCCTTCTTTTGAGTACCTTGTTTTTGTGTGGCCAGTGATACTGTTATGAACTGGTAACCGTGGACGATCACAAAAAATCCCATTATGCCGGAAAAAACAAAAAACACAGAAGTAGTTGGAAACTAAGCTGACCGCAATCCCCTATCTATCGGACAACACAAGAAGTAGCAGTGGGATGTTCCTAACACACCTAGACACGTCGTCACTGCCGGATAAACTAGCTACACCTCAAAGATAGAAATGAGGAATCCTAACTTGCCTCAGATCAGTCCCCAAAGTAATAGCAAGCCCCCAACATGTAAGGTCTAGGGATGAGCGAATGTATTCGCCACTATTCGGTATCCAGCGGATAATGGGGTATTCGAAGTATTCGGTATCCGGCGGCTAATATGGTATTCGCTCCGATAGTTTCATTTTCATTTCTGGACTTCCTGGCACCTTTTTCCAGCCAATGAACACATCTAACGTTGCTTGCCCTCACAGTAACGCTGCAGCCATCTTTGTTGTGGTGTTACTGTGATTGGCTTTGCCGCACAGCGTCATAGGGGCTATATAAGGCTGCTGCCATTTTGTGGGCATGCATTCATTCCTGAGCTGCCAGTGTACCTAGACTGTACTGTGTGCGGTACAGCACTTTTCCAGTCAACTAATACTAGTCCTTCTAAGGGCTGAAGATATTTAGCATAAGCTGCTAGCGACTGTGTAAATCATAGAAACAGGTATAGGGACAGTGCAGTGCGTTCATTGAGATAGTGTTCCTGCTGCAGAATCCAAAATAGTCCTTATAAGGGCTGAATACAATGTCCACTGTGTTCTAGCTGCTGTATAAATCATAGAACAAGGTATAGGGACAGTGTTACTGCATTGCTTAGTCAGGTGACAGCCGTTCCTGTTTTAAACCTGCAAAAAAAATCCTCTTATTAGTTGTGCAAATGGTCTGCTCCTGCAGTGTGTGATATAGGGAGAGCTTATTCACAGGCAAGGAAAGATTTAAATCTGTCCTGACATCTGCTACTAATAATCAACAATCTCAGCACTGCTACATCCCTTGTGTCTGTTATACTAGCAATAGGTATTACAACTTGCAAAAAAAAGGTCCAAAAATTGTAAAAACAACGGGTTCAGGTGTAGTGTAGTGCCTGTCAGCCACCATATCAATTCACCGTCTGAGTGTTACAAGTGTTACAACTTGTGCCTGAAGCAAAATAGCTTCATAGCACCAAACTAGCCTAATTTTGGGGGCTTCCTATCTTACAAAACCTACATAGTGGATTGCTCTTATTAAACACAGTCTCAGTGTTACCCAATTTTTCTTAATACTTGGTGTCAGTGGCACTACTTCTGCCTCAAGGCCAGTACCTTCCTATCAGCAACCTAGTGTAATTTAGGTGGCTTCCTATCTTACAGAACTTACATAGTGGCTTGCTGAAACTAACACACAGTCTTAGGCCCCCTTCACACGTCCGTGTCTCCGGTACGTGTTTGGTCCATTTCCTCACGTGCCGGAGACACGGACACACGTAGACTCATTAAAATCAATGGGTCTCTGCACACGTGTGTGTTTTACTATGGACCGTTTGTACGTGTGGAGCATACTTGTGCTCGTGTGCTCCACACATAGATATGTCTGTTTTTCTCCGGCATCACGGATGTCACATGGCCCGCTTACGGACCGCTCGGATGTGATCCGTGTGACACGCACCGGAGAAAATACACATGTTGGTAAAAAAAAAAAAATCTACACTCACCTTCTCCAGCACTGCTGTCTCTGCCGCTGCTGTCAGTTTCTTCTGACCCCCGCTCATTGAATATTCACTCCACTGTGGGCCGAAAGCAGCAGCAGCGAGGAGTTGGCAAGACCGGAGACCGAAGATCAGCACCACAGACAGCAATGCCTGGGACAGGTAAGCAGAAAGTTCTGGTTCTCCGTGTGTTATCACGGATAACACACAGAGAACACACGTTGTGCCATAAAAACGGCACACGGAGGACAATACCTCCGTGAAAAACGTATGTAATTTTCACGGGCGTGTGAAGGGGGCCTTAGTGTTACCCAATTTTTATTAATACTTGGTGTCAGTGACACTACTTCTGCCTCAAGGCCAGTACCTTCCTATCAGCAACCTAGTGTAATTTTGGGGGCTTCCTATCTTACAGAACCTACATAGTGGCTTGCTAAAACTAACACAGTCAGAAGGCCCTGTCAAACACAGAGCTAAATATTTGGCAGATCTGTGGTTGCAGTGAAATCATGAAATTGAAAAAAATCCAGCACTCAAAGCATTCAACTGGAATTGTTTTATATTTTATTCATAAGAGGATTAAGGGAATGGTGTATTTATTCAGAATCAATTTAATAATTTTTTAATTTTTTATCAACTATAATCAACCCTAGTAAAAAAAGGAAAAAAAGAAAAGAAGAAAAGAGAAAAAAGAAAAACTATGAGGAATATACATAAGGAAATGGAGGGGGGGGGGAAAGGGGGGAAGGGAAGGGAAAGGAAGTGGGCATTGGGAAGGGAAGGGGGGGGGGAAGGGGAAAGGGAAAGGAGAGACTATGGAAAAAAGGGATCAAGGGAAAATTAGTAATGCGTAGAAAAAACTAAAACTAGGGAAAAAACAGAAAAAAGGATTATGTTAAGAAAGAAACAGGAAGAAGATTATAAGACAATACCTAAAAGGACCGGCCATCATCAAATCAGTGATCAACTCCTCTAAAAAAGATAATAATAAGTAGGCATAAATGAATGAAAAGCTATAAGAAACTAGAAGTATCGAAATCACGATTAAGGCCTTTGGGCTCCAAAGTCTGGTAGTTATGGACAAATCCATGTATTTACAGGAAATACTGAGACAATTGGGGGACAGTAATGTTTATGGAATATTGGCAAGTAACCCGACGAATAGGATTCGAGATAGGATTAGATCTGTGACCGGCCACTATCTACAGAAGGGAGTAATAGATCAGAAGACATTTGATTTCTTACAAAAGCAGAATCCAATCATTCCTGTCTTTTATGTACTCCCCAAAATTCATAAGACCTTGGTGAACCCTCCTGGTAGACCTATAGTGGCGGGCACAGATTCTATCCTTTCCCCTTTAGCCATTTTACTTGAGAAGATTATTACTCCTTTGACTAAAAACATTCCTTCTTTCCTGTTGGATACTGGTCACTTCCTAGAGGTGATTCGTGGACTTGATACTATTCCATTTGATGCTTTTCTCGTGACTTGGGATGTGACAAGTTTATATACGTCTATTGTACATCAGAAGGGCATGTCAGCAGTTCGTGAGTTATTGTTACAACATAACTTTTCGAGTGATACAAGTGATTTCTGTCTGGACTTATTACAAATAGTGTTAACTGAAAATTTCTTTTTGTTTCAGGACATCTATTATATTCAAAAACAGGGGACCGCGATGGGGTCCAACGTAGCGCCCCCGTATGCAAATACGTACATGTCTTACTTTGAAGATACATTCATATATCCACATAAGGGATTCCAGGAGCACTGCAAGTGTTGGAAGAGATTTATTGACGACGTTTTTTGCATATGGGTTGGCCCGTTGGATTCCATCATGGAGTTCCATAATTACATTAACAGCATTTGGTCTGAACTTCAATTTGTTATACAATATGATTTACATCATATCAATTTTTTAGATGTCACTGTTACGAAATTAGAGAATGGACATTTACAAACCGATTTGTACATAAAGTCGACGGACAGGAATAACTTACTCGCATATGATAGTTGTCATCCCAAAGCCATGAAGAATTCTATACCTAAGTCCCAGTTTCTTAGGGTACATAGGATTGTTAACCAACAAGAAATTAAAGATACCAGATTACAGGAGATGAGGACTAAGTTTCTGGCGAGGGGTTATCCACAGGAGGTTTTGAATAGTGCTAGTGTGAATACCGAATCTTCTATTGGTAAGACTAGAGATAAACGTTTGGCTTTCGTTCATACTTACCATCCTTTTTCTTACAAAATTCATAAATTCATCAGAAGTCATTGGAACATCTTGCGTAAAGGGTACCCGGAGGTGGAAGAATTTAAATCACCTTTTCTTCCTTGTTTTAGACGACCGTCCAATCTCAGTAATAAATTGGTGAGAGCTGATGTGGGCGCCGGTGTGACTGGACCCGTTCAAACTCATCTTTATACCCAGAGACGTGGTACTTTTCCATGTTTAAATTGTGCCCAATGCAGTAATGTGCTGAAAGGTGATAGAGTTTTGCATCCCTACAGTGGTCGGGGTTATCCAATTAGAGGTTTTTTCACCTGTGAGACATCTTATGTTGTATATGTAGTGAAGTGTCCTTGTGGCCTACTCTATGTAGGCGAAACCACCCAGACTGTTAAGGAACGTATATCACAACATAAATCCACCATTAGGTGTGAGAGATTGACTTTACCTCTTCCATCTCATTTTCATAAACAGGGACATAGTGTTAGTCAATTACGGTTCCAGGTGTTAGAGCAGGTCTTGCCAAATAGAAGAGGAGGTGATAGGGTTAAAAAATTGAAACAAAGGGAGGCGTATTGGATTTTTACTCTTCAGACTTTGGAGCCCAAAGGCCTTAATCGTGATTTCGATACTTCTAGTTTCTTATAGCTTTTCATTCATTTATGCCTACTTATTATTATCTTTTTTAGAGGAGTTGATCACTGATTTGATGATGGCCGGTCCTTTTAGGTATTGTCTTATAATCTTCTTCCTGTTTCTTTCTTAACATAATCCTTTTTTCTGTTTTTTCCCTAGTTTTAGTTTTTTCTACGCATTACTAATTTTCCCTTGATCCCTTTTTTCCATAGTCTCTCCTTTCCCTTTCCCCTTCCCCCCCCCCCTTCCCTTCCCAATGCCCACTTCCTTTCCCTTCCCTTCCCCCCTTTCCCCCCCCCTCCATTTCCTTATGTATATTCCTCATAGTTTTTCTTTTTTCTCTTTTCTTCTTTTCTTTTTTTCCTTTTTTTACTAGGGTTGATTATAGTTGATAAAAAATTAAAAAATTAAAAAATTAAAAAATTATTAAATTGATTCTGAATAAATACACCATTCCCTTAATCCTCTTATGAATAAAATATAAAACAATTCCAGTTGAATGCTTTGAGTGCTGGATTTTTTTCAATTTTTTGATCTGGGGTGGGACCCTATCCAAGCACCAGCGACTATAGAAGGAGTGCCACATTTCTATATTCTATGCAGTGAAATCATGGACATATTGTTCCATTTGTACACAGCCACAAACCTGGCACTGACTGTCTACAATTTCACTGCAACCACAGATCTTCCGCAGATTTATCTGTGTGTGTGACAGGGCCTTTAGTGTTACCCAATTTGTATTAATACTTGGTGTCAGTGGCACTACTTGTGCCTCAAGGCCAGTACCTTCCTAGCAGCAACCTAGCATACTTTTGGGGGCTTCATATCTTACAGAACCTACATAGTGGCTTGCTCTTACTAAAACACAGTCTGAGTGTCAAAAACCAATACTAAAATAAAAGTGTTGTCAAACCCTGTTTTCTTTTGGGGCTGAAAGACATTCACAACATCTTTGTCGACTCCTCCAAGTGGTAGTTTGTCCAATAAAGGTACCTTTTGGTTTTTAGACTTGCAAAAACAGCTATCGTCAGAAACTATTAACACAAGTTTAACAACCCGGCATAAGTGTTGTTCCACTGCCTGTAGAAAAGGTCACGCTACAGTATTCACCTTTAAATAATCAAACCAAAAAAATGGGAAAAAGAGGGGTAAGGGCCGTGGACGAGGTGGTAGTGACAGTGGTGGTGGCCCAAGCAGTGTGATCAAGCCAAAGAAAAAGGTTCCTGGTTTATCTACCTCTGCCTTCCTATCCCAGTTTTCTTGTCCACGTGGGAAAGAACTCTTGCACCCTGAACAGTGCGAACAGGTAACGAGTTGGCTAGCAGAAAATGCCTCCAGTTACTTGTCAAGTAGCAAATCCCAAGGGTCCACACAGACAGACTTGAGTAGCCCAGAGGCGGGCCAATTGAATCCTCAGCCTGGTCCTCCTTCCTCACATCAGTATTCTAAGGAAACATATGACACCAAAGCAGGTTACTCTGAGGAACTGTTTACAGGACCCTTTGACCTTTCTTGCCTCTCACCGCACAACACCACCAACGCAGGTAAGGCCGTGGTGTGCAGTGATGCACATGTTACGAACCGGCGCCGCCATAGCCGCAAGCAGTCTGCTGCGGTTTCTATTGCGCCCAGGCGCCGGCTGCCGTTCTTGGCCGTGCCTCGGGTTGTCCAGTTGGCTGTTCCTTCCACCACGTCTAAATGTGGAGAGGCGGCTAGTGCGCATGCGTGCGCCGATTTACCCCAGCCAGAGTCTAAGCCCGGTGTTTTACCTAGTGAGCATGCTCAGCCTGTTTGTGTTATGTCTGAGACTAAGTCCTCAGTTCAGGCTACTGAGCATGCTCCCACAATTAACCCTAACAGCCTCTTTGCACAGGCACTTGGACTTCGTGCTGTGGCTAAGTTCTGGGATGTGCCTACTGAGCATGCTCAAACTGATAGTCTGCTTTCTAAGCCTGTTGCTCAGGCTACTGAGCATGCTCAGGCACTTAGTGCATCAGAGGCTAGGTCCGGTAAGGACCTCACTGAGCATGTCCGTGAGGTGGCAGGCCCTGATAGGGCAGAGGGTGTCAGGTGTCCTGATGACGTGGCAACTCCGGACTGGCTTGCAGAGGCCCGCCCCTATGATCTGGCACCTCACCATTGGTCGTCAGACGATGACTGGTGAAGTGTTTTGGGCGTGGCTGCCATGAGGTCATCAATGACGTGGCGGTTCCGGATAGGTCGCATGTGACGTCACTGATGACATGGCTTTCTGCTATTGGACCTTGGTGGTTCCACCCTGGGTTTGGGGCGGACCTAGGTTATAAAAGGGGCTGGAGACAACATGGAGGTGCGCAGTCTTCATTTAGCGTTCTTGGTGGCATAAGCCTTGTTGGAAGCGGTAGGTAGGGCTAGGCGAACGGTGCCTGTCACGCCAAGATTCGTGGCTCAGCACATGAGGGTCAGGCGCCGTGCTTCCTTGCTACCGTTCCTGTTGTGCTAGAGCAGTCCAGTGGCGTTAACTGGGCTGCGGCTGCTGCGTCACCTGTTCAGTTGTGCCTCCTTCGCACGTGGACAGAATACCTGTTGTGTCACCTGTCCGAGAGTGCCCTCTATGCACACGGACAGTGTACCTGCTGCGCCACCTGTCCGGTTGTGCCCTCTACGCGTACGGACAGCGCACCCCAGAACACCTGTGAAGTTAACAGGGTGTTCCTGGATTGGGTTTGTGAACCCTATTATCATCCTCGGCTTCCCAGTCAAATGCTACTGGTGTGACTACCTGGTCTGACGTGTCCTTTACACCTGTGGCCAGTCGAGTGGTGGCCAGAAACGCTAATCGGAGGACCGCTTGGCCTGACGTGTCTTACACACGTGGCCAACAGGGCGCTGTCGCAGCGGTCTTCTCGGTCAACGCTAACTGGTTACCATCCGGCCTGACGTGTTGTTACACACGTGGTTGGAGTAGCGTCTGCTCCACCGAAACGCTAACTGGGTTGTCGTCCGGTCTGACGTGTCCCTACACACATGACCGGTTCCTTGAGTTATCTCAGAGCCATCCAGCTCTATAGTCTCCGCCTAACCCACAGGGTGCCAGCAGCTCCATTACCATCTGGAGCACGGTGGGCCCCGACTGGCGATTGGGATATATACCCCTGGTCCTAATCTGCCGGTCCCCCCGTAACAGCACAGACCTTTAAGCACCCAAGGCCAGAAGAAAACTATGTTGTTGGCTGTGACATGCTGGGCAATCAGGTGGAAGATGATGAGACACAGTTGCTCTCAGGTCTGCCTGAAACCTCCATTCCCGAAGATGTTGACCTTCAGGAATTTGAAGACGACCAGGTCGATGATAAGGTGACTGATCCAACATGGACGGGTGGCATGGATTGCGAGAGCAGCAGTGAAGCGGAGCATGTGCCCATAGTTCACAAAAAGGATGTAAGACATAGCGTTTCGACCACTGCCAGAAGTCAATCAACTGTGCACATGACACCACCACCTGTGGCATTTCAGAGTCCAAGGGTCCATGCACCACTTGTGCCATCTCAGAGTCCAAGGGTCCGTGGTGCGATTGTGTGGGAGTTTTTTTTCCAAGAGTCCTTCGGACCAAACGGTTGCCATTTGTCAAATCTGTCAGACCAAGCTTAGCAGAAGCAAAAATACTTCCAGCTTGGGCACCTCCAGCATGAGAAACCATATGTTAGCCAAGCACACCACTAGGTGGTTTACCGCTCTAGGTGAAAAACAGGATTTCCAGACTCAAAACTCTGCCACTTCCTCTGGGCTGCCGGCTTCCCAAACTGGTGTGCAAGAAGGTGGCGCTGATGCCTCCTTCTCCCAACCTGATGTTGGCCAAACTCAATCATTAACAACATTAGCTTCGATGTCCCAGCGTTCTGTTCAGTTGTCCTTACCACAGACCTTCAAAAAGAAGCAAAATTACCCCATTACGCACCCAAGAGCACACATTGCACGATTGATAGCCCCTGAGATGTTGCCGTATCGGCTTGTGGGAACAGAGGCTTTCCGCGACCCTTTGGCGGTGTTAGGACATCGGTACTCTGTGTCGAGCCGCCACTATTTTTTTCATTGTGCCATCCCCGCGCTCCACAATCACGTGTGTGTAAACATCAAACGGGCTCTCACCAACGCCATAACAGAAAAGGTCCACTTAACCACAGACACGTGGACAAGTGGAAATGGACAGGGACGCTACATCTCACTGACGGCAGACTGGGTGAACCGGTGGCGGCTGGTAAAGAGTCTGAGCCATCAACATCCCATATAATTCCCACACCCAGAATAGCAGTGCCCACTTCAATCACAGTTTCAGTAGCCTCCTACACAGCAACAACTCCCTCCTCCTACTCTTCATCTGGCTCCTGTGCATCCTCCTCAACATCCGCCGGAGTCCAACCGTCGACATCATTCCACAGCTGGGATCTCTGCAGTACTGCCTCGGCTAAGTGGCAACATGCTTTACTGAAGCTAATCTGTATCGGCGACAAATCGCACATGGCACCTGCACTTTTGAAAGCAATAACTGAGCTGACAGGTGAGTGGCTTGAGCCGTTGATCCTCCTTCCAGGGATGGTAGTGTGCGATAATGGTCATAATCTGGTGTCTGCTTTAAAGCTTGGAAATCTTTTACACGTTCCTTGTATGGCCCACGTTGTAAATTTAGTAGTTCAGCACTTTCTGAAGAAATACCCTGGGATACCAGACCTACTTACCAAGGTATGCCGTATTAGCGCACATTTCCGCAAGTCATCTCCCTCTTCTTTTGCTGGCCTGACAGTGCTGCAGCAGCGCTTACACTTGCTTCATCACAGACTAATATGTGATCTCCCTACGAGATGGAATTCAACCTATCATATGTTGGCCAGGATCCATGAGCAGCAGAGGGCAGTATCCCAATTCCAGCTGGAACATGCCCGTCAGATGCCAGACATAAGTACTGTCGAGTAAGTGTGGATTGCAGACATTTGTCAGGTCTTGGAGAATTTTGATTACTGTGCCAACATTGTGAGCAGTGAGTATGCTGTTATCAGCATTACCATTCCACTGATTTGTTTATTGAAACGCTCTCTGGATGGTCTGACTGACCAAAGTGTTCATGCACCCAAGGTGTCTGTGGATCCAGACCTCACAATGGTTGCAAGTAATCCACACAACCTCGGCCAACAAGCTCAATGAACCTTTGCTCAGCATCATGAGGATGAGGTGGATGATGAAGAACAGAAATGCTTTGAAGTTGGTAACCAAGGGATTGACAACCAAAGCTTCAGGGCTGTCCAGCATGGATGGCCTGAGGAGGAGCAGGAGGAGGAGAGAGATACTGAGGAGGAGAGGAGGTTTAGGGAGACAGAATGTATTCTTAGCAGTGACACACAAAGGTTTCCAGTTCGGAGTCTGGGACACATGGCACAGTTCATGTCACACTGCCTTTCTCATGACTGTCAGCTAGTCCACATTTTGGCAGACAAGAAACACTGGTTATGTACCTTACTTGAACCACGCTACAAAGACAAATTTGCTTTGCTACTTGTGGAGGCAAATAAGGATTGTACTACGGAAACATTCAAGAGGGCTGTAGTGGAGCAGTTGATGAAACGATTACCCTCAAATCATTCAAGCGTCAGAGGTAGCGTGTCATTTCACGTAACAGGATTACAAGAGAGGGCTACGCATAGTAGGAGCAACACAGGCGGGGAACTAATGTGCCAAAACTGGTCCATTTTCCATAAACCGTCAACTGTGAATCAGATAACGGTTGGGGGAATGATGACAAGGAGGGAACAGTTAAGTAAGATGGTGAGGAACTATGTAGGTGACCGTATCAGCGTGCTTTCAGAGTCTACTGTTCCCTTTAACTATTGGGTTTCCAAGCTCAACACTTGGCCAGACCTCGCGTTATACGCTTTGGAAGTGCTAGCTTGCCCTGCTGTGAGTGTGTTGTCTAAGCGTGTTTTCAGCTCAGCGGTGTCAATATTAAAAGATGGTCGCACATGACTATCCACAGAAAGTGCAGACAGTTTGACGATGATCAAAATGAACCGTAGATAGATTGCCCCAGAGTATCTCAGGCCGCCTGTTTACAATACCCAATAATAAGTGTAGCCCCAAAATTTGTATTTCTTAAGTTCAAATAAGTTCCATTGTTTCTCATTCAAGACTATTTTGTCTTGTATCATCTAATGAGACCGCATGACTAATTTAACTTGTTATGCTGCTGCGATGTAATTGTTTGGCCCAATCACCCAGGGCAATATTTTTCAAGCCTTTGTACATTATGCACTGGCACAAGCACTGTCGAGGCTACACTGTCTATAACAATTTGTCAGGCAGTCTCTATTTGTGTTCTTTATTGATGCTGTGCTCCACGGTGTGTTACACATGGCCCCCTGCAAAATCAAATTTTTTTTTAGCTCCTTGGCATGTTATGCCCTATTGCTTATCCTAACAATTTTTTTTTAAAAAATAAGCTCTTGGGAGCTGTTGGGAGTACCTTCTGATGCTTTGTTACATGGTGTCTGAACCACTACACCCTAGGGGAACTGAATGTATTAAACTCCTTGGCATGTTATGCCCTGTTGCTTATCTTACCATTTTTTTTAAAATAAGCTGTTGGGAGCTGTTTGGAGTATCTTGTGTTGCTTTGCTTTATGATGTCTTAACCACTACTGCCTAGGGCAGTGATGGCGTACCTATGGCACGCGTGTCAGCCGGGGCACGCAGAGCCCTTTCTGCCTGCACGCGCGCTGTCACCTCATCCTGCTGCTTTGCACTGCTGGTGTGATCGCGCCGGCAGATCAAAGTTGTGTTTGAGTGGAGGGATATTTCTCCTCTCCTAGGCCGCAGGTCTATTGCCTAGGAGACGGAGGAACGTCAGTAAGCGGCGCCAGCGTAATGACTTCTTCTGGCCGTGCGGGAACTGAGGACTCAGCGGCGCGCAGCAGTGGAGTGGGGGCTGGAAGGTGAGTTGTGTGTGTTTTTTTTGTTTTTTTTTTTAACTTGTGTGCTGCTGTGCCAAGGTGGGGATGGGGGGGCAGTGCCAGCATGTGGGAAACATGCATGCCAGGATGGGGAAAACATGCATGCCAGGATGGGGCAAACATACAAGCCAGGATGGGGGAAACATACATGCCAGGATGGGGGAAACATGCATGCCAGGATGGGGAAAACATGCATGGCAGGATGGGGGAAACATGCATGCCAGGATGGTGGAAACATACATGCCAGGATGGGGGGAAACATGCATCCCAGGATGGGGGAAACATGCAAGCCAGGATGGAGGGAACATACATGCCAGGATGGAGGAAACATGCATGCCACGATGGACGAAACATACATGCCAGGATGGGAGAAACATGCATGCTAGGATGGAGGAAACATGCATGCCACGATGGAGGGAACATGCATTCCACGATGGAGGAAACATGCATGCCAGGATGGAGGAAACATGCATGCCAGGATGGAGGAAACATGCATGCCAGGATGGAGGGAACATGCATGCCACGATGGAGGGAACAAAGATGCCAGGATGGAGGAAACATACATGCCATGATGGAGGGAACATGCATGCCAGGATGGAGGAAACATACATGCCAGGATGGAGGAAACCTGCATGCCAGGAATGGGGGAAACATACATGCCAGGATGGTGAAAACATGCATGCTTGGATGGAGGAAACATGTATGCCAGGATGGGGAAAACATGTATGCCAGGATGGGGAAAACATGCCAGGATAAGGTACATTTAGCAGGAAGGGGAACATATACCAGGATGGGGGAGCATATTGGGATGGGGAAACTTTTTGGGATGGGGTACATTTACCAGGATGGGGAACATGTCGGGATGGGGTACATTTATTATGATGGGGGAACATGTCGGGATGGGGAACATTTACTTGGATTGGGGAACATGTCAGGATGGGGACTATGTACCATGATGGGGGAACGTGTCAGGAAGGGGGACATGTACCTGGATGGGGAAACATTTACCAGGAATGGGGTACGTTTACCAGGATGAGATAAATGCCGGGATGGGGGAACATTTACCAGGATGAGTAATATTTACCAGGATGGTGAATATGCTGGGATGGGGTACATTTACCAGGATGGGACCATGATGGGGACAAATATACCAGAATGTAGGAAATATATATCAGGATGGGGGACCTGTTTACCAGGAAGTGGCCCAGGAAAGGGGACATAACTACCCAATGAAAGGGGAGGGGAGCAACTCGTACGTCTTTATGGGATTTCAAGATATTCAGACTTTGAAATGTAGATGTGGATTACAGGGTGAAATCTGATTGCATTTCATGCTAAAATCTCTGTCTAATAGGCTGCAATTTTTTCCAGAGAGATCAATCCAACTGCTGTGTCTGGAAAGGGCAGTGCCTCAGCTACAATGTGTGGTAAGCATGCATGAGCGTGATGCCCCCTGCTGAAGAGAAAACCGCAAAAGTAAGGTTAAAATCAATTATTTACATAATAGGATTAATTGGCACTTCGGAAAAAAAAATGGGTTTAGGGCTACAGTGTGGGCGCTCGGCCTGTGAAAGGTTGGCCATGACTGGCCTAGGGGAACTGAATGCATTAAACTTCTTTGCATGTTATGCCCTGTTGCTTATCTTACAAATATTTTAAAAAAAGCTGTTGGGAGTACCTTGTGATGCTGTGCTACATGGTGTTTTAACCATTCCCCCCTGGGGAAATTGAATGTATTAAACTCCTTGGTATATTATGCCCTGTTGCTTATCCTACCATTTTTTTTTTTTAAAAAATAAGCTGTTGGGAGTACCTTGTGATGCTGTGCTACATGGTGTTTGAACCATTCTCCCCTGGGAGAACTGAATGTATTAAACGTCTTGGCATGTTATGCCCTGTTGCAAATCCTACGAATTATTTTAAAAAGCTGTTGGGAGTACCTACTGATGCAGTGCTCCATAGTGTCTGAACCATTATCCCCTGAGGAAACTGAATTTTTTTAAATCCTCGGTGTTAGTGGAATAAAGCCTGAGTTCCAGAGTGAAACAACTGCCGCTTCCACGGTGCTGCATGCTTCACAAACTGCGGTCTAGGAATCAGGCGATGATGCCTCCTGCTCCTAACCTGGTTTTGGTCAGATGCAATCATCATCAACGACATCAGCTTCGATGTCCCAGCGTGGCGTTCATTTGTTCATAAAACATACATTTCTGAATCATTTGAATAGAATTTGAATAGAGGGCCACTGGAGCCGGTGGTGTTGGTGGAGGAGGAGGAGGGCAAGGCCATCACCCAAATGGCCACATTGGCAATAGCACTGTAAAGCGTTATGGAGTACGTATTCCAACTTTCACACTAATGATATAGGGGACGCAGAAAACTACAAATGACTGCCATTCCTCCCCAATGTATGTTACAGGGCCCACCTGAGAGCCCTAAGAAGTCTGAGATTTGAGGACAGCCAGTTTCCCTTCCTACATTTGAGTAGAGGGCCACTGGAGCCGGTGGTTCTGGTGGAGGAGGAGGAGGGCAAGGTCAACATCCTAACGGGCACATTGTAGCTGACGTTTTAAAGTGCTGTCAAATATGTCCCAAAAAAGGAGGTGTGACACAGACACCAATATAATGTATAAGTTACAGCCCTTTCTAATCGAAAAAGAAGGAAAAATGTAAAAAACAAAATGTGTGAACATATGCTAAACTGTTTTGGTTTTTTTTGGGGGGGTCGGGGCTTGATTTGACGTTTTATTACAGTGATTAGGCACTAGAAACTGTTTCTTAGCAATATCCCCTCTTTTAGTTTGGTTTGAGAGCTGTTCTGGCGACTACGTAAACGCCACATGCTGCTCTGATCATGTTATTCAAAGACACCAGAAATGCAGTGAGGCACCTTCTACAGGTTGTGCCCATACAGTTTCAGCCTTTTCCCATCCATTTCAGCCTTTTCCTCAGTCACTACAGGTCACCGACAGGTCCGACGTAAAATTATTCTGGTTTTCCATAGACATATTGGGGGTCGAATATTCGCGAATACTCGAATAGCGGCGAGATATTCGTCGAATCGAATGATAGTTTATTCGATCATCCCTAGTAACGACGTTTATGTAAGAAAACACAATTCACAGATAGAAAGTTTAGATTAGCAAAGGTGAGGCCCCACTTACTAGATACAACAGGACAGAAAAGATAACGGATTGCGGCCAGCAAAAAACACTGCAAAAATACCAAACTCCTGATAGAAAAAAAGACCTAAGACCACACGGTCTTCCCTCACTATATCAGGTACTCTTGTGCTAGACACTTTAAAAAGAACTGCAGATATAATGGGAAGGAACAAAATCACAGAAGAAATAATATTCAAAAGTGCAAATAATCAAAATCAGAACAGGGAGAAACTCCCTTTCTTGCTGAAGGAACTGCTCTCAAAAATAGGAGAGAGCCAGATCCTCACATGCAAGAAAACAAACACAGAACAAAATGGAAAAACAACACCAACACCCGTAGGTGTAAAACCAGCAGTTAAGCAAAGAAAACCTGCTGACTTTTCTGGAGTGAATTCTGGCGCAGGATAAATAGAGGAAACTGAAGGACAAACTCCAAGCCATCTTCAGAGGCAGGAGTATACATTTATCACCGGCAGCCATCAGCACAAACTGCTCACCTATATACACCAGGCTGGTCTGCAATAGGACTTCCTGGATTGCTAATGAATTCCAGCACCTGTTTGAGTCACAGATTCAGACTCAGCTTCATTAGCATTCCTGGCCACCAGAGGGAACTCTACACTAGAACTCACTCGGATGACATTCACAACAGTATGCATTGCAAATCATGAGTCATTTGTCAGTTGCATGCATGCTATTCGTCCACACAGACCAGTGATGTACGAGATGTACAAAGATCTGGGTAGAAAATATGACTGGTTTAATTACGAATGTTCCGATACATTTAAATAAATCAGTTGGCTAGGAGCCAAGAATACGTAACACATCTCCTATTAGGTAAACGGCAAAAAGAGCTTATTCTGAGATATATATGTATATATGTTTCATCATTTTATATTAAGCTAAGTAAACATGAATCACTTATGACCAGAAAGCCCCCTATCTGAGAACAGTTCAAACGCCATTTTGAGTCCTGTTTTTGGTTATCTTCATATAATTCTTAATACTCATAACAGTCCATAACCATGTCCATAACAGAAGTTGTGTCAAGGGCCCAACAGGGAACATCCTTTGCTGCGGAAATGAAGAGAGATGATGGTAGGCTGACATATTTAGACAGGGAGTTGTTAATGGTGTTTCGAGAATTTTTTGGGGAGCTCTATTGCTCCTTTAGGGGAGGACATACAATCCTTTTTGACAGAAAGGTCTATTCTGACCGTCTCGCACAACAATGCTTGGGTGCTAGATGCTTTGTTTAGTCTGGAGGAATTAGAACATGCTCTGTCAACGATGTCCAACAATAAGTCCTCGGGCACGGATGGCCTGCTGGCTGAGGTCTTTAAATCCTATAGTTCTTTTTTACTGCCCCAGTTGCTGGAGGTATTCAATGAAGCACTTAAGAATGGGAGGCTTCTGTCCTCCATGAATGAAGCTATTATTGTTGTAATACCTAAACAGGATAAGTCTGCCAGAATCCTATCACCCGATATCCCTGCTACCTGTCGACTTCAAAACTTTTGCAAAGGCCTTTGCTAACCAACTTGCTCGTGTAATCACATTTCTCATACACCCAGACCAAACGGGGTTCATGCCATATAAATCTACTACCTTTAACATTCAACGGCTTTATTTAAATTTCCAGTTGCCCAAGGAAGGGGACTAGTTTAAAGTGGTTGTCATGATCTGTGCCAGGCTCAGGCATCGCTGAGCGATTGCATGTATCTCTCCCCAGGGTTACATGTCATGGAAGGGGCTTATTCCAATCTGCCTCGTCTTGGTGGTCAGGCAGCTATATCTTTGTGCTGTTGTTGCTGGAACACTGCCAGTAATATTTCCTGCTCTGCAGCACGTGAGTCTTGCTCCCATGAGTGTTCCCTGATCTGTCCTACCTCCCAGCTACCATCCTGACTTGAGCCCTCCCTGTACCGTTTGTCTGCCCAGCTCCTCCTGACTTCCTGGTCCCGTCCCGTCCCGTGACTCTCCTGTCCCTGTTTGTAGCTCTCATCTTCTGGCTTCTGACCTTGCTTTATTGTACCTTACTTCGGCTCCTCTTCTCCCTTCTGTCATTGGTGTTACTTCTTGGTTCCCAACCTTTGGCTAGCACCTGACCACGATTTGCTTCTCTCCTGCTTTTGACTTGACATCCCGGTACTGACTCGGCCTGCTGACTATTCTATTGTTTTTGCACCCTCTGGTGGGTAGTATACTAACTGCATCTAGAAACAGCTTCATCAGTGTTTCTCAGTGCTTCCACTAGAACAGCTTGACAGTAGTGGTCTCTTTAGATGCCGCTAAAGCATTTGATAGCGTTGAATGGAAATACTTATGGATGGTACTAACTAATATGGGCTTTGGTGAGAAATTTATTTTGTGAGTGAAATTATTGTATGCGGCGCCCAGGGCCATTATTTAAAGGTCATTATTTTGTTATCAGAGGGGTTTTCACTGGCTATAGGGATCAGACAGGAATTCCCGTTATCCCAGCTGCTGTTTGCCATCAAACCCCTGGCTGCAGCTCTGAGAGCATCAAGAAATGTGAAATGCTTCTCACATGGTAATCTGACAGAAACTGTATGCAGACGATATGCTGCTATTCTTAAATGATTGGCCGAATTCCCTGAAAGACGTAATATCCATCATTGAGCTAATTAGTGCACTGTCGGGAATAACAATTAATTGGGATAAGTCATCTCTGATGACATTAGGGTCTGCCCCTCCTGCTTCTGAGGGTCTGGTAGACCAGTTTGAGCTCACTTCCTCATTTAAGTATTTGGGTATTTGGATTAGTGAGAAGGTGACAGACTATGAGAAACTAAATATTACACCTCTTTTGCATAGGTGTCAGCAAAAAAACAAAGCCTGGTGCAAACTTTCGCTTTCAATAAGTTGCAGGGCAAATTTAGCGAAAATAATTCTTATGCCACAGACACTATACTTATTACATAATGCACCAGTATGGCTGCCCAAATGTATCTTTTATAAAATTAACAGTACCTTCAGAGAATTAATTTGAAAAAGGGGAATAGTGTGGATAAAATTGGAGTTGCTACAGAAACCAAAAATGAAAGGGGGATTGGCAGTTCCGGACCCATTTTTCTAATACCTGGCAGCGCAGCTGCAACACTTTAAGAATTGGGAGTAAGAAAGGGCGAAAATCTCACCATAAATAGTGGCAATGATATGTCATGCACTAGGAAAAAGAGATTTGCCTGCAGAATTAGATTCGGTGGGGTTCTTAAGAATATCTAATCCCACGTATTATACCTTAAGGGAGATGGAGAAAACCTGGAGAAAGGATATTATGAAAATGGGAACAATCACGAAATATTTCCTTATTTGGGGGAATTCAAACCGTCCTGAGCTTAACAAGCTCCATGGGTTTGAGTTATGGCAGCGGAAGGGGCTCAAGAAAATACAACTGTTTCATGGGGGGTGCGTCAAGTTGTTTGAGATGCTTAGGAGGGAATTTGATATCCCGAATAACAGGTTTTTACAATACCTTCAACTTTGGCATGCTTGTTAGATACAGTCTTGATCTATGAGTTTTTACCAGTGGATCAAATGCCGTTACTGGATATTTTGGTGGTGGCTGGGGACTCTAAGGGGTCAATCTCCTGGTACTACATGTATTTCCAAGATGCCAAAGGCAAGATGGAGGCCTGTGGTCTTAGAGAAAAATGGCAGAGATACGTGGGGAATATTTCTATGGAGCTATGGGAAGAGGTAGTGCAAAATATTCCGCTACTATCAGTAATTGAGTCACAAAGGCTTTCACAATTATTTTTAGTACACAGGGTATATCGGACCTCAGTGTTTTCATTTAAAATTGGGCTAGTCCTGACTCGTGTTGCTGGAAGTGTGGAACTGCGGACACAGATTTGATTCACCTTTTGTGGAAATGTCCACACCTAAGAAAATATTGGACGTGCGTGCTTCACCTCATAGACTCAGTATATGACTGTCAGATAAACTGAGAACCTCTGACATCTATTCTTGGGTACACTGTAGAACTTCCTATTCAGGAAGGTCATATGTCAGCTATCACGTGTATTCTATACCAAGCACGGAAGATCATAGCACTATATTGGAAGAACAGCAAGGCCCCAGATGCTAAACAGTTGATTGAGAAAGTATATTATACTTGAGAAATATGTATATTAGAAGAGGAGGGTGTATAGGAAATTTGAGGGCCTATGGGCCCCATGGCTGGATACCCCAAATCTGGCTCCGACGACACTGACACGTGGGTTAGGGCCTTGCTAGCGGGTCTGTTTTAGCTTGTCTTTGTAGAAAAGGATGTTTAAAATTACAAAGATGGATTTCATGTGCTCCAGTCATACAATATAACTTTTGCTGTTGGTTGCAGATATATGCCTTGATACATACAGTATATGGGTGGGGTGGGTGGGAAGGAGACTGTTTTACATACTTATTTGTATGTGTATTCTTTTTTATCTGTACCAAAAATGTTTAATAAAATAAAATTGAATTTAAAAAAACAAAAAAAACAAAACCGGGCCAAAAACAACAAAAACCAGACCCACCTGCTCAGCTCATAAAAACACTACTAACGAAAACCATACTTGGCTCTACTGTCCTCACTCTCCCATTATTTGCAATATTTACAATATATACACACACATTAAGCTATTTACACTATACAAAGATGCTACAAAATAGAATGAAAACCATACACATACAAAAAAAAGAAAATCCACTCTGTCTGTCTTTGTCTGTTTCTGTCTATGTGTGTCTCTGTCTCTATGTGTGTCTGTCTCTGTGTGTCTCTGTCTCTATCCATGTCTGTCTGTCTGTCTGTGTCTTTATCTTTCTCTGTCTGTGTCTTTGTCTCTCTGTATCTCTGTGTCTGTCTGTCTCTGTGTCTGTCTGTCTCTCTGTGTCTGTCTCTCTCTGTGTCTGTCTGTCTCTCTCTCTATTTCTGTGTCTGTCTCTCTCTCTCTGTGTCTGTCTCTTTATGTCTGTCTGTCTATCTCTGTGTCTGTCTCTTTCTATCTCTGTGTCTGTCTGTCAGTCTTTTTCCTTGCCTGTCTCTTTCCCTGCCTGTCTCTTTCCCCATCTGTCTCTTTTCCCCATCTGTCTCTTTCCAGCTCTGGACAACAAGAAAAAAGATTTCAGCTTAGCAGGATAAACGCCTCAGGAAAACAAGCGGTGCACGGAGCCTCCAGGTCAGCCAATTCTGGCGCATGGAAATGGCAAGAGGTAGGGGAGGAGGAGGGGAAAAGTGGATCCAGGACCCACAGAAGATATTTATATAAAATGAAAAATGTCGAAGCAGAAGACCGCATACAAAAAAAGGGTGTGTGTATCAAATTACATCCTGAAGCGTTTTGGACAGGGAAATAAAAACATGTCCTTAGTCATAGGTAACAGAAAGTCTAATGCGGCAGAGCTTTAGTAGCTGATAATCAAGGCATGGCCCGTGGAGCGAGGCAGTTCTGGGTGGAGTAGAAAAATCAGAAAACAGCTGTGGAACAAAAAGATTAGTAACAAATAAATGTAAGATGAAAAATGTGTGTGTATATATATATATATATATATATGTATATGCATAAATGTGTCTACAGGCTATATGGATATGTGACCTAAAAAAAAATAAAAAAAAAAAAAAATACATATATATATAGGCGTCTTAAAATAGACTATATAAAAGGGGAGCATATGTCAAAGGTAATAATGAAATCTCAGCATGCAAAAGGAGGAATTATGCATATGTAAATATGTCCAAATAGCACGTATAAATATAGAATGACAATATCAATAATTTAAATTATATAACGAAGATCGGATCTGAAATTTAAACTGTTGGGATACCGCACGTCCAATTTAATTATCCATTTCACTTCACAATAAAGGAGTTCTTGGAACCAATCTCCACCTCTATACGGTTTATTAACTTTTTCGTTGGCAGTAATTCTGAGGCTAGAAAAATTATTGTTATGGAGTTCCAGAAAGTGCCTGCTAAGTCCAGAAAGGGATTTACTTTAGCTGTTGGTTGCTTGAAAGATAGTGGAAGAGACGCAGGAGAAATGTTGGTATGTTCAGATATTCGTTTTTGCAGCAGTCTTGAGGTACAGCCAATATATGATCTATCACATAGTGTGCATTCACCTTTATAAACAACGTAAGTAGTAGAACAGTTGATGAAAGATTTGATGTTATAAAGATGGCCATTAGAATCTTTAAAATCATGGCAATTAGTCATATATTGACAAAGATGATACCTAGAGGAACCGCATCTGAAGGAGCCGGAAAGTTCTAGCTATGTATGTCTTGATTTTTGCGATTTGAAAAGAGAAGGTGATACTAGATTCTTTATATTTTTGGAGCGTTTGGCAATAACATTAACCCCATCTGTTACCTATGACTAAGGACAGGTTTTTATTTCCCTGTCCGAAACGCGTAAGGATGTATTTTGATACACCCCCCCTTTTTTTGTCTATGCGGTCTTCTGCTTCGATTTTAATGTTACAATACATTTTTCATTTTATATAAATATCTTTTGCGGGTGCTGGATCTTCGTTTCCCCTCCCTCTCCCTTACATCTTGCCATTTCCATGCCCCAGAATTGGCTGTCCATGCACCGCTTGTTTTCCTGAGGCGTTTATCCTGGTAAGCTGAAATCATTTTTCTTGTTGTCCACTTTTGCCAGCCTTTTCGTGCTTACCAGGATTTATATTTGTACACGCTATAATTTTTTACGATCTGCCCAGAAACAATATTTGTGGATACAAAATATTTTTCTCAATATTTTTCTCAATATTTTTCTCATTTTGAAATTTTATATTGGACATTTCACTCTCTATTTTATCATCCATTCATCCAATCCAATCCAATCCATTACTCTCTTTTGAGGATGATGACGCAAGGAAATGGACTCTATTTTTTTCTAATAATGTTGTTTCCCAATATGGCTCTCTCAATGACATTAAAAACCCCTCGACCTATACCTTTTGGGACCTCAAAAGACTTATCTCTCAGAAACTTAGAACTTGGTGGGACTCAAAAACACTAAGTAAATATAACGAGGAAAGTATGATCCCCCGTGGTCTACGGATCAAAAAAAATCCCTACATTCATTTCTAATGATTCCTTCATGACAGAATGGAACCAGATTCTCCCCACCTGTTCATTGCAGCTCATGAGGTTAATCATTAAAAAAGAGGAAACTAGGCTGAAAGATCTTGACAAAAAAATTCAAAAAACCCAGGAATTTTTGAAAAATAAATATAACCAGGCAGATTACAAAGCTTTAAATGAAAAACTCACAACATCAACAAGCTTAAGGAAGATGGGGTTACTTATAAGCAAAATAAATATCGCCAGGATTGTCAAGACTATGAACAAAACAAAGTCTACACCTGGCATTAGATGAAAAAAACTTGCTCTATCTTGAAAAACTCAGCCAGAAAATCTGTCAACTTCTCCTCTACGAATTTAGATTCCTCAATAGCGAGTTCTGACTCATGAATCAGGGTCTTATATACAAAAAAATTCCACTAGTTGTCAAAAAACTTTGTAAGCCGCGCAGAGGCGGCAGAAAACATCCCAATAGGAGGAAAAGGGACCTCAAGTCGGTACAAGCAGCCACGGAACTACAAATATTAAAACAACATGCAGATCAAATCTCCATCAATACAGGACTTAAGTCATGAGAGAGATCTAATGGATATCACAGGCTTCCCCATTTTCCATACAGCTAAGCACACATTTTATCCTATAGCCTCTTGTGCTCCAATTATGGACTCCTTTCAAGAGCCTATGGAATTTGAATTTTAAAAAAATTTTGCCAGTCCATCTGATGCCCCCGATAATTTAACCCACTCGGAGAGAATAGCCCTTAAATCTTTACAGAATAATGCCAATATTACTATTGGGGCAGCTGACACGGGATCCATTGTCATTTTGGACACGTCATTATATGAAAAGGAAATTATGGTGATGTTAAGCTATTCTGCTACATATAGATCTCTAGGCTCTGATCCAACTAAATGTGTTATTGAGAAGCTGGAACCTCTATTACAGGAAGGCATTTGGGCTTGCTTGATAAAAGAACCTTTGATTATTTAATGGTTCGTACCCCCATTTGCCCAATTTTCCACGGCTTTCCAAAGGTGCATAAGGAACGTTTTCCACCTCTATTCCGGCCTATAGTGGCCAGTACAGGGTTACTTACTTCCCATCTGGCTGATTGGCTAGACAACATCTTGCAACCTATTGCCAAAAATGCACATGATATAAACGAGATACTAAACACTTATTACAGGCGTTGCAGACCCTTGAATGGTCCCAAAATTCCATCTGGGTTACCAGTGATGTTCCTGCATTATACTCTTATATTCCCCATGATAAGGCCATCATTGCTCTCACCTACCATCTCAACAAATACACACCTTTTGAAAATAAATACAAATAATATATTCTTACTGTTCCGGATTTCTTATTAAGAAATAATTTTTTCTCACTTAACAAAAAATTCTATTTGCAGATCACTGGATGCCCTATGGGTGCTATTTTTTCCTGCTCATTGGCCAACTTGTATATGGCATAGTGGGAGGCTCATTATATATACACCATCAATAACCCCTGCAGCGACAGCCTTTTTGGGTACTCTCATAATATAGACAATTTGATTATTATTTTATAGAGATGAGCGGTGTTCTAATCGAACTGTTCGCCAATCTCAAGTTCGACCTGTTTTAGGCGATGTTCGAGACGTTCGACGAACTCGAACAATTAGCTATTACGTTCGACAGTTTGCGTTACAGTTCGATAATGGTTCGATCACCAGAAGCGTAGCTAGTTACTAGCTGACTTTTCACAGTAATACTGTCATTCAATGTTAATAATAATAATAATAATAATAATAATATTCAAATTCAGCGTATAGTGTGCAGGGGCGACGGGATTTAGATCAGTGCTACTGAGTGCTGAAAAATGGCGATCGCCATTTTTTTTTTCTAACACACACAACAAAGTGCATTTTTGGCAGACAAGCAAGGGCATGTGTCATTGGCTGTGTATGTCATATGTCCTTGCCCTATAAGACCCGGCCATTTTCCCCATCGTCGCCATTATCTCAGTGCTGCGGTTGTGTGCCAGTCACCGCTCCCGCTGCTGCTGCTGTGGGCGCTATAAAGTGCAATCGAAACATCGGTTTAGGGAGTAGGGACCAGTTGTTATTTCAGCCCTTTTCAGGGCTAGATTAGAGCAGTTCATAGCAATTTTTGCTAGGCAGGTCTATGCCAGCGCTGTGCAAGTGTTTTTCACAGCATCTGTCCAAATTAGCTCAGGCAATTCCTTTGGGCATAGTATCAGTGTGTGATAGTCAGTGGCGTAGCACTGCTGTCAAGAAAGCTACCCCACCTCTCCATCTCTATTAGCCAATTTTTAACTGCAAAAAGTCCAGGCAATTCCTTTAGGCATAGTATCAGTGTGTAATAGTCAGTGGCGTATCACTGCTGTCAAGAAATCTACCCTAACTCTCCATCTGTAGTAGCCAATTTTTAACTGCATCTAGTCCAGGTAATCCCTTGGGCAAAGTATCAGTGTGTGATAGTCAGTGGCGTACCACTGCTGTCAAGAAAGCTACCCCAGCTCTCCATCTGTAGTAGCCAATTTTTAACTGCTAAAAGTCCAGGCAATTCCTTTGGGCATAGTATCAGTGTGTGATAGTCAGCGGTGTAGCAGTCTTGTAAAGTAAGATACACCACCTGTCTCCATCTCTAGTAGCCAATTTTTAACTGCAGCTAGCCCAGGCAATCTGTGAGGAAGGTGCAGGCGGGGATATAATGTTGCTTTCATCCAAAGGTGGTGCTCTCGATGTCTGAGAGAGCTCAACACCAGCAGCTGTTTCCACTTCCAAAACAACTGACGACCTGCCAATCACACTTCCTGTTGCGGGTAAAGAGGTGGAAGGTCTGCGTCCAAAAGCATGTGTGACTGCTGTCCCCACAGTCATAGAGAATGAAGAGCACGCGGATGCACTTTGTGGCAGACAGTGGTTGGCCCGCCCCGCTAGGCCGCATTGTAGCACAGTGAGCTTCCCACTGCGACTTATACTTCATTGAAAGTAGTGTACAGGGTGGGCTCCCCAGTATACAGCTAAACCACACACCAGGAAAAGGACTCTAGGCAGTTGGGTCGCTAAATGATTGTTTTACTTTACCAAAAAAAAACATGCATAAAACAGAATAGAACAATCTATTCACAAGGCCAAAAGCCTACAACCCTATTTGGCGCCACTCGTAATGGCGATTTATACCGCCTTCTCACCAACCTTTGCCTAACCAAGGGACTGTCTAAACAGCTAAACAGTCACCTAATACCTTGTAATCCCCCTGGGTAGCAAGAGTAATTGTGTGTGTATGTGTGTGTGTGTGTGTGTGTGAACACGACCTACTAGTGGTGCAGTACAAGAGCTTACAACATATCTACCTAAACATAGACAAAACCAGTTAACCCCCCTGAATACCCTTATTTGCTGAAGCCTCACAGATAAGGCAGATGATAACAGTGGGAAGGCAAACCACACAGCTCAGCAACATAGTCCTGGAAATCTTCTACAGCAACATTCAATGCAAACATGTGGCGCTGTCCCTTTAAGATTTTAACTGTAACTGACAAACTGACAGAGCAGAGCCAGCAAGTCTTATTGTCTATATCAGGGGTGGGGCACATTAATTAGAGGAGACGCTGGGGTATACACATCACAGGAGAGGCTGGGGAACATAAATTACAGGAGGCAATGGGGCATACACATCACAGGAGGAGCTGGCGGCATATATTTCACAGGAGAGGCTGGGGCATATATATCAAAGGAAGGGGTGGGGCACAGACATCACTGGGGGAGCACGGACAGCACTGGTGGACATGGACAGCACTGGCGGGCCCAGACAGCACTGGCAGTGGCATGGGCAGCATGGACAGCACTGGGGGGTATGGAGAGCAGTAGGGGGGCATGAAGAGCACTAGGGGCGACATGGACAGCATTGGTGGCAGCATGGACAGCACTGGGGAAGCACAGATATCATCAGGGGGCACAGACAGCAATGGGGGGGCACGGACAACAATGGCAAGTACACAGGCCTGGGAAGTGGTACACGGCACTTTGGGTTGGCACACAGAACTGGGGGTACAGAACACCGAGGAGCACGGACAGCACTAGGGGGGCAATAACAAGACTGTGGCCACAGACAGCACTGACTATGGCATGGACAGCATTAGGTGGTGCAGACAGCACATGGGGGGCATGGACAGGACTGAGAGTCAAGGACAGTACTGGGGGGATCATAGACATCACCAGGGGGGCATGAACAGCACTTGGGTGGTATGGACAACTGTGGGGGTAACACAGCATTGTGGGGGGCACTGTTTGCTGGCACACACACTACTAGGGGGTACACAGATCTGGGGGCTGGCACACAGCACTGGGAGCTGGCACAGCATTGGAGACTGGTACATAGCACTGAGGTATGGTACATAGCACTGAAGGATGGCACATAGCACTGAGGGTTGGCACACAGCACTAGGGGCACCCAGCACTGAGGGAGGCACACACTACTAGGGGGTACACGGTACTGGGGGCTGGCACACAGCACTGGGGGATGGCACACACACACACTACTAGGGGGCACACATCACTGGGGATGGCACACACTACTAGGGGGCACAGAGCACTGTGGGATGGCACACACACACTACTAGGGGGCACACAGCACTGAGGGCTAAACACACACTACTAGGGGGCACATAGCATTGGGGGATGGCACACACTACATGGGGGCACACAGCACTGGGGGATGGCACACACACACACTACTAGGGGGCACACAGCACTGAGGGTGACACACACACACTGCTAGGGGACACACAAGACTGAGGGCTTCACACACACACACACTGCTAGGGGGCACAAAGCACTGAGGGCGACACACACTGCTAGGGGGCACATAGTACTGAGGGCGACACACACTGCTAGGGGGCACACAGCACTGAGGGCGACACACACACACTGCTAGGGGGCACACAGCACTGAGGATGACACACACACACACACACTGCTAGGGGGCACACAGCACTGAGGGCGACACACACACACACACACACACACACACTGCTAGGGGGCACACAGCACTGAGGGCGACACACACACTGCTAGGGGGCACACAGCACTGAGGGCGACACACAAACACACTTCTAGGGGGCACACAGCACTTGGTTGTAGGCTGAGACTCACCGCACGGGAGGGGGGTGGAGTCACACACCACAGGTCCGGGATGCACGTGCAGCAGAGCGGCAGGTAAAGCTGCTGCTTCTCTAGTTCTTCTGTGGGACGGGATCGAAACTCGCGCTGCCCCGCCCACAAGGTAAGCCCTGAGCAGTGTGAGGGCCTCATGGTATGCGCACGCAAATGCGTGCGCGTCCTCGCATCACCAATGGAATTTAAAGGGCCAGCAGCCTGTAAGATCGCGGCTGCCGCTCAAGCACTGCGGTCCCCGGGAATGTACCCGCAGGCCGCAGGAAAGGTCATCGTGGGCCGCAAACGGCCCGTGGGCCGGAGGTTCCCCACCCCTGGTCTATATAGTTGGCCTAAGCTGAACAGATATGTGTTTTGGTACCAAAACAAAGTGTTGCGTGCATGCACTCCTGGGCCCAGCCTACCGTACCCGGGTACTGTGGTGTCCAGCTACTATAAATAGAGACTTGAAGATCCTCTCACGGTGATCAGTATAGCCAGCAACTGAAGAATGGTGGTCTCCGGCACAGGATGCTGCTCACACGTGTTACGGTCCTCCTCACCAAACACCAACACGAGTCTCCTCACAATCCACCTAAGCGTTTCTGCAGCGGCTCCTTTCTGTTACGCACACCTTTCGCTTTTCCTTCAGCTCACATACAGCACCTCCTCCGGTCTCCAAGTCCACAGCTGAAGACCATTTTGCTGTTGCTATAGTGACCAAACAGTCAAAGGCAGATGCCAAATAGTGCTCCTTGTGGGTGGTCAGCAACAATGCATACAATAGACAGTAAATAAGCCTTTTGCATTTACAGTGAATAAAGGTCATTTATACACTCTTAGGCTACTTTCACACATCCGGCTTGAGCTCTGCGGCTCAATCCGGCTGTGCAAGCTATGCAACGGATGCGGTGAAAACACCGCATCCTTTGCATAAGTTTTTCCTTTGCGGCCAGTCCGGTTTTTGCCGCTTGCGGCATGCTACTGAGCATGCGCAGTGGCAAAAACCGCATGCGGCGGCCGGATGCGGTTATTGCCGCATCGCGCCGCATCCGGCCGCCATAGGCATGCATTGAAAAATGCACCACATCGGCCGAATGCGGCGCGATGCGGTTTTTTTTGCCGCACGAAAAAACGTGCCAGGCAACGTTCCATCCGGCCGCCGCATCGGCTAAATCTGCCGCATGCGGCAAAAAACGGACGGAACGCAAGGCCATGCGGCACAATGCGGCACTAATTAAAGTCTATGCAGGAAAATCGCAACCGGTAGCAAAAAAAAACGGTTGCGATTTTCCTGCAAAGTGCCGGATTGTGCCGCATAGCAAAAACCGGAGGTGTGAAAGCAGCCTTACCCTTTTACATGTGAATAATAATGCATACAATAAACGGCAAATAAGCATCTTGCATTCACAGTGGATAAAGGTCATCAATGCACCCTCACCCTATCACATCATATCCATGTGACGGTTCATGGACGAAGTACTCAAACTAGTGAGTTTTTGGCCTCTACTTAGAGTTTGATGACAAATCTTACAGATGACATGAGTTGTGTGACTGTTTGCGATGTAAAAAAGGCCCAGGCTAGGCAAGGCTTAGAGCCTATGGGACTTGCAGAGCCACCACGACTTCTGCTCAGAGGAAGAGTTGTGGCTGAGGATGCAGTTGTTGACGTGCTTCCAGTACTCCGTCTCTGTCCAGGAAGGCGCAACCTAACCTCGTCATCAGTAGCATCCTCCTCAACCTGCTCTGCTGACCACATCGACTGGCTGACTGTGGGTTGACAGTAAGTGGGATCTCCAACCTCATCATCACCCTGTGTGTTCTCACTCCCCTCATCTTCAGAGCCAACCTCTTCCTGCCCTGACCGAATAGTAAAGTTGTTGTTCCAATCAGGTATCTGAGTCTCATCAGAACTAGATGGACCTAGGTCTTTTTTCAACCTATGTAACTAACAATGTAACTATGTAGCATGTTCCTCATTGTCTCCACCAAGAGGAGTTACAGTTTGGGAATGAGGGTCTATATTATGCTCAGAACCTTCTTCATCTGGGCCTGGATCCGACTCACAAAGCTTCTGGGCATCAGTGCACATCATTTCCTTGTCTGGACTCACTGCAGCTGTGGAGCAGACCTCTGATTCCCAGGCTATAGTGTGACTGAACAGCTCTGCAGACTCAACCATCTCTGTTACCCCATACTCAGCGGGGCGGGTGGAGACTTGAGAGCGGGTAGGAAGCAAGTGCGATTGGGGTGACACCTCAGAGGAATCGAGTATTTCGGATATTGAAGTTGAGGTGGAGGAGAGGCCACTTGATGGAGCACTGGAGATCCATTCAAGCACCTGCTCTTTTGGTGCCTCATCTACATTTGGTAGCGATGGTCGTGTCCGTAAGAAAGGGATCATATCAGATTGTCCACGGAAAGAAGTAGACATCTTATTTTGGCTGGAAGATGGTCTTTCTTCAGCAGATGTTACTGTTGCTTTACCACCTACCCCACGGACACATACTTTTTTTCCCTTGCCAACATGCCTGTTCCCCTTTCCACCAGCATCTGGCCTTTTTCCACTCATTTTGTAGATGACCAAATTTGCAACTCTGCAGGGACACCCTACTCAACGCCATCTCAGCACAGCAGCTAGCCCATGGTCCCTCAGATGTGGACAAGTAAAAGACCATTTCCTCCTAGCCATAACAAAGCTGTGAAATTCATTCTGTGCACCACTGGTGTTTATTGGAAAAGCCGATCTAAGATTATGTAACAGGCGCTTCTGCTGATACTTTTGCATACCTGCGTTCTTTTCTATGGCAGGAATTATGTCGCCAAATTTTGTCTTGTACCGGGGATCTAAGGTGGGCTTTGCACACTACGACATCGCGATGTCGGTGGGGTCAAATTGAAAGTGACGCACATCCGGCATCGCATGCGACATCGTAGTGTATAAAGCCTAGATGATACGATTAACGAGCGCAAAATCGTCGTAATCGTATCATCGGTGCAGCGTCGGCGTAATCCATAATTACGCTGACGCGACGGTCCGATGTTGTTCCTCGCTCCTGCGGCAGCACACATCGCTGTGTGTGAAGTCGCAGGAGCAAGGAACATCTCCTACCGGCGTCACCGCGGCTTCCGTAGGATATGCGGAAGTAAGGAGGTGGGCGGGATGTTTACATCCTGCTCATCTCCGCCCCTCCGCCGCTATTGGCCGCCTGCCGTGTGACGTCGCTATGACGCCGCACGACCAACCCCCTTAGGAAGGAGGAGGGTCGCTGGCCAGAGCGACAGTTGCAGGGCAGATGAGTGCATGTGAAGCTGGCGTAGCGATAATTTTCGCTACGCCAGCTATCACACGATATCATACCTGCGACGGGGGCGGTGACTATCGCGTGCGACATCGCAGCATCGGCTTGCGATGTCGCAATGTGCAAAGCCCGCCTAAGAGTGTGGCAACCCAGTAGTCAGCATTACTTCGAATTCTGACAATCCGAGGGTCATGTTGTAGGTAGTGCAGCAGAAAGGCGCTCATGTGTCTTGCACATCCAGGAGGAAAAAGTCCTTGCTGTGTTGTTGGCGAGGTGAGAATCATGTTTCCTTCCTCTGCCCTCTTCCCCCAACCTCACACAACAGAAATGTGATCAAGGTGTCCCTCATCTGCTGAGTCTTCCATGCCCATCGCCAGTTCGTCATCCATTTCTTCCTGGGCTCCTACACATGCCTCAACAGTTTGGCTGCTACCATGCACCCTTGTTAATCCGTCTCCCCCACCGTCGCATGCCTGACGCCTTGGTGCTTGTCATTCTGATAATAGCATCGTCAGCGCTAAACGTCTTCATCGCCATTTCGAAACTGTGCAGAAGGGTGCATAGGTCCTTGATCTGAGACCACTCCAGTAGCGGGATCTTCCCCACCTCTGGATCTCATTGGCCCAGGCTATATGTCATAACGTATTGCAGCAGGGCTCGTCGGTGCTGCCACAGTCGCTGCAACATATGCAGATTCGAATTTCTGCGTGTCGGCACATTGCATTTCAGTTGGTGAACCGGCAGGCCGAAAGACTTCTGGAGCGATGCAAGTCGTTGAGCTGTGGGGTGTGAACGGCGGAAGTGAGCACATAGCAAACAAACAAGCCCCCGGCCACTAAAACACCCTAATGACCGGGCCATTTTTTGCAATTCTGACCAGTGTCACTTTGACAGGTTATAACTCTGGAACGCTTCAACGGATCCTGGCGATTCTGAGATTGTTTTTTCGTGACATATTGTACTTCATGTCAGTGGTAAATTTAGGCTGATTTTTTTTGCGTTTATTTGTGAAAATTTAGGAAATTTGGCGAAAATTTTGAAAATTTCGCAATTTTCAAACTTTGAAAATTTATGCCCATAAATCTGAGAGATATGTCACACAAAATAGTTACTAAATAACATTTCCCACTTGTCAACTTTACATCAGCGCAATTTTCAAAACAAATTTTTTTTCCGTTAGCAAGTTAGAAGGGGTCAAAGGTCATCAGCAAATTCTCATTTTTCCAACAAAATTTACAAAATAATTTTTTTTAGGGACCACATTACATTTGAGGTGACTTTGAGAGGCCTAGGTGACAGAAAATACCCAAAAGTGACCCCATTCTAAAAACTACACCCCTCACACTGCTCAAAACCACATCCAATAAGTTTATTAACCCTTTAGGTGCTTCACAGGAACCAAAGCAATGTGGAAGGAAAAAATGAAAATTTTACTTTTTAACACAAAAATGTTACTTTAGCCATAAAATTTTCATTTTTACAAGGGAGAAAAGAGAAAGTACACAATACAATTTATTATGCATGTTCTCCTGAGTACGCTGATACCCCATATGTGGTAAAAATCAATTGTTTGGGCGCACGGCAGAGCTCGGAAGGGAAGGAGCGCCATTTGAATTTTTGAACGCAAAATTAGCTGCACTCATTAGCGTACGCCATGTCGGGTTTGAAGACCCCCTGACTCAGGTGCCTAACCAATGGAGCTCCCCCACAAGTGACCCCATTTTGGAAACTAGAGCCCTCAAATAATTTTTCTAGATGTTTGGTGAGCACTTTGAACCCCTGGGGGCTTCACAGAAGTTTATAGCGTTGAGCCGTGAAAAGAAAAAATTTTTTTTTTTACCACAAAACGGTTGCTTCAACTAGGTAGCTTTTTTTTTCACAAGGGTAACAGGAAAAAATGCACCATAAAATGTATTGTGCATTTTCTCCTGAGTACGCAGATACCTCATATGTGGTGGAAAGCAAATGTTTGGACACACAGCAGTGCTCGGAAGGCAAGGAGCGCCATTTGAATTTTTGAGTGCAAAATTAGCTGCACCTGTTAGCGGACGCCATGTCGGGTTTGAAGACCCCCTAAGGTGCCTAAACAGTGGAGCTCCCCCACAAGTGACCCCATTTTGGAAACTAGAGCCCTCAAATAATTGTTCTAGATGTTTGGTGAGCACTTTGAACACCTGGGGGCTTCACAGAAGTTTATAGCGTTGAGCCGTGAAAAGAAAAACATTTTTTTTTACAACAAAACGGTTGCTTCAACTAGGTAGCTTTTTTTTTCACAAGGGTAACAGGAAAAAATGCACCATAAAATGTATTGTGCATTTTCTCCTGAATACGCAGATACCTCATATGTGGTGGAAATCAAATCTTTGGACACACGGCAGTGCTCGGAAGGCAAGGAGCGCCATTTGAATTTTTGAGTGCAAAATTAGCTGCACTCATTAGCGGACGCCATGTGGGGTATGAAGACCCCCTAAGGTGCCTAAACAGTGGAGCTCCCCCACAAGTGACACCATTTTGGAAACTAGAGCCCTCAAATAATTGTTCTAGATGTTTGGTGAGCACTTTGAACACCTGGGGGCTTCACAGAAGTTTATAGCGTTGAGCCGTGAAAAGAAAAAAATTTTTTTTTACCACAAAACGGTTGCTTCAACTAGGTAGCTTTTTTTTTCACAAGGCTATCAGGAAAAAATGCACCATAAAATGTATTGTGCATTTTCTCCTGAGTACGCAGATACCTCATATGTGGTGGAAAGTAATTGTTTGGGCGCATGGCAGGGCTCAGAAGAGAAGGAGCGCCATTTGACAGCAAAATTGGTTGGAATCATTAGCGGACGCCATGTCACGTTTGGAGACCCCCTATGGTGCCTAAACAGTGGAGCTCCCCCACAAGTGACACCATTTTGGAAACTAGAGCCCTCAAATAATTTTTCTAGATGTTTGGTGAGCACTTTGAACACCTGGGGGCTTCACAGAAGTTTATAGCGTTGAGCCGTGAAAAGAAAAAAAATTTTTTTTACCACAAAACGGTTGCTTCAACTAGGTAGCTTTTTTTTCACAAGGGTAACAGGAAAAAATGTACCATATAATGTATTGTGCATTTTCTCCTGAGTACGCAGATACCTCATATGTGGTGGAAAGTAATTGTTTGAGCTCATGGCGGGGCTCAGAAGAGAAGGCGCGCCATTTGACTTTTCAAGCGCACAGACGCAGTGCACTGATCGGCCGCTGCAGGACGCACGGTCGGATGCGATAAAAAAAAGCGTCGGGGATACGTAAAAAAAAAAGTCACGCCAAAAATTGACCATGGATGCAGATACGTTATGTGCATCCCTGATCAGCACTTGGTGGGATGCACGGACGGATGCGATACAAAAAGCGTCGCAAATACGGAAAAAAGTCACGCCAAAAATTGAGCAGGGATGCCGATCAGTTATCTGCATCCCTAATCAGCGCTCGGCGGGACGCATGGACGGATGTGATACAAAAAGCGTCGTGAATACGGAAAAAAGTCACGCCAAAAACTGAACACGGATGCAGATCCGTTATCTGCATCCCTGATCAGCGCTCGGCGGGATGCACGGACGGATGCGATACAAAAAGCGTCGTGAATACGGAAAAAAGTCACGCCAAAAATTGACCATAGATGCCGATCCGTTATGTGCATCCCTGATCAGCGCTTGGCGGGACGCACGGACGGATGCGATACAAAAAGCGTCGGGGATACGGAAAAAAAAGTCACGCCAAAAATTGAGCAGGGATGCAAATCCGTTATCTGCATCCCTGATCAGCGCTTGGCGGGACGCACGGACGGATGAGGTGTAAAAATGGACAGGGGATACGGAAAAAAAAAAAAAAAAGTTATACTCACAGTACCCAGAGGACTAGCAGGAGGATCACTGACCAGAAGAGCTGCAGATGAACAGATGGCAGAGAGATGGACAGCTTTACAGGAGCAGCAGGCAGATCAGCAGAATGCCCAGGAAGGACCCAGCAATGGACGCAGATGTGATCAGGCCGGTGAAGACAGGTAAGAGGACGTCGGGGGAGAGCAGAGGGGTAGAGGGGGGGGTGAGAGCAGAGGGGGGGTTGAGAGCAGGGGGGGGGAGCAGAGGGGGAGGGGGTAGAGCAGAGGGGGAGACCGGAGAGGGAGCTGCAGAAGCAGAACAGAGATAATGGGGGAGGCAGTCAGATCGCGGGGGGAGCAGATCGGGATGTCAGGGGGTGGGGTGGGGGGGGTTGGGGGGAGCAGATCGCGGGGGGGGGCACGGCAGGGGCTATCACGGCAGCGCGCAGGGGCACCACGGGAGCGCGCAGGGGCACCACGGGAGCGCGCACGGGCTGGCTGCAAAGTGAGCACAGTTCTCACGTGCAGCAGCAGCGGTGACCTCAGCTACGGCGGCGGCGGCAGCAGCAGCGGTGGCGTGGTACCACAAGTACCAGCCACTGCACGCTGCAGACATGTTGGGGGAGGGCTCGCAGGCCAGCACAGGCCTGGGGAGGGCGGCCACCGGCAGATCAGACCGCCCCACTGCACACTGATTGGAGCGATTGCGCGTCATAGCACGATCGCTCCAATCAGTGCTGCAGGGGCTGGGGGCGACATGTTTGAGGTCCACCTATGATATGCTGCAGCAGCTGCGGCATCTCATAGCTGGATCTCACAGGATCACACTAATTCGGGCATTATTTTTGCCGAAATTAGTGCAATCGATGTGGTTGGCGGTTCAGATTTGAACAGCCAATCACATCGATCGTCGATAGGGGGTGGCGATGCCGCCCCCCCTGGGGTCAAGCAAAGGTCCCCTGCTGTAAGAAACAGCAGGGGACATCATTTGAAAGCCGTTGCTATGGCCACGGCAATCAAATGAAGTTTAGGCAGTAAAATTACGTCCCTGGTCGTTAAGTCACGTTAAAATAGGACGTAATTTTACTGCCCGCGGTCGTGAAGGGGTTAAAGCCCATGGCACTGTGGCTAACCTCCCTAGATGTGGAAGGAAAAGAAAAATTGACGAGAGATTTCAACGCAAGATTGTGCGGATGGTGGATAAAGAACCTTGACTAACATTTAAATAAGTTCAAGCTGCCCTGCAGTCCGAGGGTACAACAGTGTCAACCCGAACTATCCGTCGGTATCTGAATGAAAAGGGACTGTATGGTAGGATACCCAGGAAGACCCCACTTCTTACTCCGAGACATAAAAAAGCCAGGCTGCAGTTTGCCAAAACTTACCTGAGAAAGCCTAAAACGTTTTGGAAGAATGTTCTCTGGTCAGATGAGACAACAGTAGAGCTTTTTGGGAAAAGCCATCAACATAGAGTTTACAGGAAAAAAAAAAGGCATTCAAAGAAAAGAACATGGTCCCTACAGTCAAACATGGCGGAGGTTCCCTGATGTTTTAGGGTTGCTTTGCTGCCTCTGGCACTGGACTGCTTGACCGTTTGCATGGCATTATGAAGTCTGAAGACTACCAACAAATTTTGCAGCATAATGTAGGGCCCAGTGTGAGAAAGCTGGGTCTCCCTCAGAGGTCATGGGTCTTCCAGCAGGGCAATGACCCAAAACACACTTCAAAAAGCACTAGAAAATGATTTGAGAGAAAGCACTGGAGACTACTAAAGTGGCCAGCAATGAGTCCAGACCTGAATCCCATAGAACACCTGTGGAGAGATCTCAAAATGGCAGTTTGGAGAAGGCACCCTTCAAATCTCAGGGACCTGGAGCAGTCTGCCAAAGAAGAATTGTCTAAAATTCCTGCAGCGCATTGTAAGAAACTCATTGATGGTTACCGGAAGCGGTTGTTCGCAGTTATTTTGGCTAAAGGTTGTGCAACCAAGTATTAGGCTAAGGGTGCCAATACTTTTGTCTGGCCCATTTTTGGAGTTTTGTGTGAAATGATCAATAATTTGATTTTTGTTTCATTCTCTTTTGTGTTTTTTCATTGCAAGCAAAATAAATGAAGATAATAATACCAAAGAATTTTTGACTGCAAATATTTTCAAGAAGAAAGTGAGTATTATCTGACAGAATTGCAGGGGTTGCCAATACTTTTGGCCAGCACTGTACATACACAAATACACTCAGCTTTATATATTAGATATATTGTGTATATCTATATTGTATTTATATATTAGATATACTGTGTATATCTATATGTATATTTACCGTATTTTTCGCTTTATAAGACGCACTTTTGTTCCCCCAAATTTTGGGGGAAAGTAGGGGGTGCGTCTTATAATCCGAATATACGGGAGGCGGGGGTGTATATATATATATATATATACAGAGTCCAGTGGAGGTGCGGGCAGCTCTGGAGCGGTGCTGGGGGCTGGTGGGGGCAGGTGAAGCTGCGGGCTGCAGCGTTTGATCTCCTGCTCCCGCTCATATAATATGCACAGCCGCTGTCCATCAGCGTGGTGCTGAAACTGCATCGTGATGAGGGGCTGGGGCAGCGTGGCATATTATATCTGCCTGTGCTTACCTTTGATCGCACATATACCCTTGTGTTAGATATGGCCCCCATGCTGCTGCCCATAGTAAAATAATAAACTCTTTACTCACCTCCTCCTGCGTGTCTGCCCGGTCTCCCTCCTGCTGCTGTGATCAGGCATGCAGAGGTATCTCTCTGCTGTCCCGATCACATGACCGGCACTAGAACCAGGAAGTAGGAAGTGCAGGAGACAGGAGGAGCTCAACCCCGAGCAGGGAGACACGAGACAGGACGTTGCTGCAGAAGGTAAGGAAAGAGTTTATTTTACTAAAAGCAGCAACATGGGGGCGATATCTAACAGAGGGTGATGTGTGCCTGCCACAGTGGGCCTGTGTGCCTGCCACAGTGGGCTTGTATGCCAGCTACAGTGGGCCTGTGTGCCAGCTACAGTGGGCCTGTGTGCCTGCCACAGTGGGCCTGTGTGCCAGCCACAGTGGGCCTGTGTGCCTGCCACAGTGGGCCTGTGTACCAGCCACAGTGGGCCTGTGTGCCTGCCACAGTGGGCCTGTGTGCCTTCCACAGTGGGCCTGTGTGCCAGCCACAGTGGGCCTGTGTGCCAGCCACAAGGGGCCGTGTGCAGCAATAGCGGGCCTGTTTGCCAGCCACAGTGGGCCGTGTGCCAGCCACACTGGGCCGTGTGCCATCCACAGGGGGCCATGTGCAGCAATAGGGGGCCTGTGTGCCAGCCACAGTGGGCCTGTGTTCCAGCCAGAGTCGGCCTGTGTGCCAGCCACAGGGGCCATGTGCCAGCCATAGAGGATGTGTGCCAGCCATAGGGGAAATGTGGCCGTATCCAGATTAAGGGGGCTAATTTTAGGATGAGGGGGCTATGAGGGACTTATACCCTATATTATTTGTTAGACGGACACTGGCATTATAAGACGGACCCCATTTATTAAAAAATTCTCTTCCTTCACCAAATTTGGGGGCGTCTTATAATCAGGTGCGTCTTATAAAGCGAAAAATACGGTATTTATTTCCTTGGTTTAATTTTTTGTGTATAAGCACTGTTGCACTTTGAAAAAAAAAATGTGCACAATGTTTTTCGAGTGTATTGATTTTTAAATTATTGACAGTAATATTTTAAGTGTCATTTCTATATATAAATATTATCTATTTTTTACTGTAATTAAACATGGTATATAGCACTGATTTGCATAGCATAACAATTTGTATAACATTTTTGTATGTTTTTTATATAGTTAACAAACTGAGGGCTTTACATTATATTGGGTTATTTATTATATTCTTTTATATATCACCTGTATTGTGGTGTGCTGACACATATGATTGTCTGTCTTGCTACAGTATTTTCTGTTATATGAATTTTTTTGATTGATGTCCCCTTCTTTTTTTTATTGGAGGATTTTTTGTTCCTGTTTTTATTGATTGTTAATGACATAGTGCTTATCAATAAAAATAAAAAAAATATATTAATATTTTTAATTGTTTGATGGTGACCTTTTTAGGCGGTCTTTATTCAGACTTCTTACTTGTTGTGAATTGACTAATTTAGGTCTTGTACATCCCTTCGGGATTTGTGTTGTCTTAATATTTATAAATACTGTATTTTATTACTAGAGGCACTAGAGATACTAAGACTAAAGCGGGCTTTACATGCTGCGGCATCGCTGAAGCAATCTCGTTGGGGTCACGGATTTTGTGACGCACATCCGGTCGCTTTAGCGATGTCTTTGCGTGTGACACCTATGAGCGATTTTGAATCGTCGCAAAAACTGTCAAAATCGCTCATCAGTGACATGCCCCCTTATTCTCGAATATCGCTGCTGCTCGGTGACCTTACCAGCGGCCTCCCGCAATGAGGAAGGAAGGAGGTGGGCAGGATGTTACGTCCTGCTCATCTCCACCCCTCCGCTTCTATTGGGCGGTGGTTCGGTGACGCTGCTGTGACGTTGCTGTGACGCTAAACGAACCGCCCCCTTAGAAAGGAGGCGGTTCGCCGGTCACAGCGACGTCGCTAGGCAGGTAAGTAGTGTGATGGGTCAGCGCAATGTTGTGCGCCACGGGCAGCGATTTGCCCGTGTCGCACAACCGATGGGGGCGGGTACGCACGCTAGCGATATCTGTCACGATATCGCAGCGTGTAAAGCGGCCTTAAGGCCTCTTTCACATGTTAGTAAAAACCCATTTTTCACTGACGTGTTAAAGGTACGTATGTCCCTCCGTCTGCCGTGATTTTGTCACACTTGTTATCTCCGTGTGTTGTCTGTAATAATACAGAGATCAGGCACTTATACTCACCTTTCCATGCCGCTGCTGTCCATGATGCTGATGCCTCCAGTTCTGCTGTCTATCCTCTGCAGCTACTTCCGGGTCAGCTGTGCAGTGCACATGTATGAGCAGAATTAGGCTACTTTCACACTTGCGTCGTTTGGCATCCGTCACAGTGCGTTGTGTGATGCATGTGACGGATGCTTTGTAAATAGTGTGCTAATAAAGGCAACGGATTCCTGTGAAATAACGCGTTGCGTTAGTTTTCTTTAGCTGAGAGAGAGCCCCCATCATCACCGCACACATCGGCACCACCGCCCCATCATCACCGCACACACCCCATCACAACCGCCCCCATCATCACCACACACACCCCGGCACTACCACACCCATCATCACTGCACACACACTGGCACTACTGCCCAATCATCACCGCACAAACCCTGGTACTACCGCACACATCATCACCGCACACACCCCGGCACTACCGCACTCATCATCACTGCACACACACCAGCTCTACCGCACCCATCATCTCCGCACACACCCAGGCACTACGGCATCCATCATCACCATACACACGCAGGCACTACCTGAGTGACGTCACTGCTGACAGCGCGACTCATTTCAGTTGTTCTGTGAAGCTGACAGTGAGTGGCGGTGTTCCACGGCCGCTCCTGTCAGCTTCATGTAGCAGAGCTGAAAGCGTTGTGGGACCTCGTGTGGATTACGTCAGACTTGGAGGGGTATTTGGGGATTAATAAAAAGGTGAAAGAGGGTGTTTTTTTTTTGCTTTTTTTCCAAATAAAGTATTTGTTTAGGTGTATGTGTTTATTTACTTTCACTTACAGGTTAATCATTGGGGGTGTCTCATAGACGACTGCCATGATTAACCTTGGACTTAAGGGTACTTTACACACAACGATATCGCTAACGATATATCGTCGGGGTTACGGTTTTCGTGACGCACATCCAGCGCCGTTCGCGATATCGTTGCGCGTGACTAAAAGGAGCGACGATCAACGATCGCAGAAACGACAAAAATCGTTGATCGTTGACACGTCGCTCTTTTTCATAATAGTGTTGGTGGTGCATGCCGCTGGTTGTTCGTCGTTCCTGCGGCATCACACATCGCTATGTGTGACACCACAGGAACGACGAACATCCCCTTACCTGCGTCCACCGGCAATGAGGAAGGAAGCAGGAGGGCGGCATGTTCCGGCCGCGCATCTCCGCCCCCACTCTGCTATTAGGCGGCTGCTGTGACGCCGAACGAACCGCCCCCTTAAAAGAGAGATTGTTTGGTGTCTCCAGCAACATCGCTAAGCAGATAATTGCATGTGACATTGCCGTAGCGATATTGTTCGCTACGGCAGCGATCACCCCATGACAAAACAGCGACGTGGGTGGGTGTTATCGCGCACGACATCGCTAGCTATCGCTAGTGATGTCGCAGCGTGTAAAGCACCCTTAAGTGGCAGCTATAGGCTGCCATTAACTCCTTATTACCCCGATTGCCACAGCACCAGGGCAATTCGGGATGAGCTGGGTAAAGTTGTGGAACTGTCACATCTAATGGATGTGGCAATTCCGGGCAGCTGTTGGCTTATATTTTTTGGCTGGTGGACTCCCCATAACGTGGGGCTCTCCATCCTGAGAATACCAGCCTTCAGCCGTGTGGCTTTACCTTGGCTGGTATCAAAATTAAGGGGGACCGCACGGCGTTTTTTTTTTAAATTATTTATTTATTTTACTGCACTACATAGACTCGCCCACCGGCATTTGTGATTGTTGCAGTGAGATAGCTGTCACTCAGCGTGGGGGCGTGTCTGACTGCAACCAATCATAGGCGCCGGTGGGCAGGGAAAGCTGGGAATACAAGATGGAATAATGAGTGGCCGGCATTTTCAAAAGACGAGAAGCCGCCAGAGCAGTGTGACAGCCGTGCAGCGTCTCGCCCGTGATCAGTGAGTATGAGAGAGGGGGTGAGAGGGAGAGACCGACCGACAGAGAGAGATAGAGACCAAGAGAGAGAGACCGAGACAGAGAGAGAGACTGACCAACAGACCGACAGAGAGAGAGAGCGAGAGACCGACCGACTGACAGAGAGAGACCAGGAGTGATTTTAAACTATTTAGAATGTTCTGCTGGACATGCAAAGCATGCTCAGTAGAACGTGACGGAATCCTACACTGGAATCCGTCGCTAAGTGCAAGGCGACAGAATCCAGCACCATAGACATTCATTATGCCTCTTAACGGATTGCGATGGAATCCTGCGGATTGCGTATTTTTACAGCAACAGAAAATGCTCCATTCAGCGTTCCTTCCACCCGACGATCACTGACGGTTATTGACAGAATAACTGATGTGGGGCGGATGCAATGCAAGACATCCGTTGCAATCTGCCCTTAATAGAAGCCTATGAGGAATAAATGGCTTCCTGCAACGGTTACCATAATTCCTCAAGGCGGCGGATTGCAACGGATGCCGTACAACGCAGGTGTGAAAGTAGCCTTAGCTGGCCTGGAAGCAGAGACAGCAGCGGCTGAATAAAGCAGTGCTAGAGACGGGTGAGTGACATCAGTGATGCCATAAAAAAATTGACTTGTCTACGTGCGGTGCACACGGACACGCATGTATGCCGCACGGAAACATGCCAGTGAGAAATCACTGATGTGTGCGCAGACCCATTGATTTTAATGGGTCTGCATATGTCTGTGATTCTGGTACATATAAAACCAGTAACATACATACCAGAATCAATGACATGTGAAGGGGGCCTAAGAAGAAGCTGCACACACTGCTGTGCACCAAGTCCTTCTGAATACTGAGCAGCTGGTCTAATAGGTGCATGGTAGAGGTTATTTCCAGTTCACAGCAATGGTGCTTCCTACTGCTCATGCTGACAGGCACTTGTGCTATTAAAATTTTCTCTAATCATTTTTTTAGTCAGTGTAACAAGACAGTTGCTATTTTAATTAGACAATATTATCAAATTAAATGTTGTTTGCTAATTAAAGTTATTTAGATAATGTTTATAATGACATTTTCTCTAGATTTTTTTTAATGCTTTTTCTCTTTCAGGAGATCCCTAAAGATTTTTGTAAATAATTTCTACTTATTTTACAGTGCTTTTTTTCTCTCCAGGTTGCTGATTACATTCCTCAACTGGCTAAATTTAGTCCTGACCTTTGGGGCGTTTCACTTTGTACAGTTGATGGTCAAAGGTAAATTTAGACTTCCTTTATTTTTGTTTTCTTAGAAAATTTGTGTTTCATGTATTTTTTTTTGCTTTATTCACCCATTTAGGATGTTGCTATTTAACAGGAACTTTTCTTGTAAAAAAAAATCTATTAACCTGCAAATATGGAGTTAATTTGCAGGTTTTTAGCTGCCCAGCCACCAAACTGAAAGCCTGGCTACTGGGAAGAAATTAACTTTATTTCTCTCAGCAGCCTCTGGCTTCACATAATAGAGGTAAAGCCAATGCTGCTACAGTCACCACTCACAGTCACCAGTGCATAGTGAGCAGCAGCTGTAACCATGTCTCAGCAATGACTGTCAGTCAGCCTAACAGTGTATCAGTACAGAGCTGGCTGTCAGTCACTGTGCTGGGGTATAAATACAGCCACTGCTCACTATGTACTGAGCAGTGATTGAAGGCATGCCTTTCTGATTGAAAAATGGATGCTGTTGGGAGCTGGGCCTTCAGTGCAGCAGCTGCACAGCTTTAGAAAACTATTAACCTGAAGATTAATCCCATAATTGCAGGTTAATTACATTGTCTACATGACAGGTTCCTTTTAAGGACAATTTTTGTTCAAATCAAGATTTATTGAAGAAAATTTAGTCAATACAAGACATTTTTTAAGTGATTACATCAGACTATTAAAGAGATCTGAGAAAAAGGAAACGGAGAATGACATATCTAATAGGTAAAACCATACATGGATCTCAATATATGAGTAAAAACAGTGATATTGTTCTATTTCAAATTCAAGCATTATTGAAGAGCTACTAGGACTAGCGAAAAGAAGAAAAAGAATAGATTAGAATAGAAACTTTAAGTAAGAGGAAAAAGAGAAAAAGAAAACAGAGCCCTGCATTAGAGGTTCAAGCCTTATTTCTCTCTGTCACCCCATACTAGACATGGTTCACTTTACTTGCAATCCACAGTCCAAATTCCACAGATTCTCTGTACACAATTCAGGGGGTCCACACCTTCAACACCCTTTCTGAAGTGTCTGTTGCCTGTCCTAGAAGTTCCTCCATCCTAAAAATCTCATTAAGTTCTGAAACCAGATCAGATTTAGAAGGTGTCACTACCTGATTCCACCATCTGGGGATCAGCTTCCTGGCGGCTGCCAGAAAATGCCTAAGGATGCTCTTCTTGTATTTAGCAATGGAGAGCTAACTTAGAGACAAAAGGGCAAGCTCAGGGGTAGGCCGAATCCCCATTCCAGAAACTTTGTTAAATAGAATGAATACGTCTCTCCAGAATGCCCTAATAGAGGGGCATTGCCACCAGATGTGTATGTACGAGCCTCTTTCTCTCAGACATCTCCAACAGGGGTCTGAACCAGGGAACATAGCTTTAATTGTCGTCGGGCATCTATACCACCGTATCAAGATCTTGTAGCTTCTCTCCTGCGTCAGAGCACACATAGAAGAGTGCTTAGTGAACAGTAGAATCTTAGCACGGTCACCCTCAGAAAGGCGTCTCCCCAGATCCTCCTCCCATTTGGTGAAGCAAAGAAGTTGTGGACCTCTAGTAGTCACCGTGTCCAGAAACAGGTTGTACAGCAATGAGACCAGATGGGCAGGAGGGTACCTATCCAAGCAAAGCTGTTTAAAAGCAGTAGGAGGTCTAAAAATATTGTCGCTTGGGGTTCAAGACCTAATATAGCTTTTCACCTGCTCGTATAAAAATATAAAAACCAAGCCCCCGGAGGATCCAGTTCTTCTGGGAAAAGAGATGATAGAGATCTAACCTCTGAGTTGTCTATGTAGTCTTTGACCATGGGATGATCTTGTTTCTTCTTGTGCAATATGGATTGGCCAGATGCACCTGCTGGAAACCCCGGGTTTCCGCAAAGTGGAGTGAGCAGACCAGGGATAGTGGTTAGCTTAATCGCCTCCAAATTTCTCCTGACCCACCTAGACAAATTCTGTACCAGAAACGATGTGTCTCGCACGGAGTTAGGAATGCTTTCTGGCAACAAAATCTCAGCCAATGGGCCATTGTCTGTCTTATTATACTCGATATTCACCCAACACTTATCGCCTCTGTTATGGAAGAGATCCAAAATACAGGATCCCAAGGCCGCAAAACTGTAGAGCCGGAAGTCAGGTAAACCTGGCCCTCCATTTAGTCTAGTTCTACGCAAAATCTGATAGGAGGTGCAGGATCTTTTGTTGGCCCAGACGAATTTATTTATCAGAGTCTTAAGTCTGGAAAAGAAGGAGGCCAGAAGGCAAATGGGAAGAGCCTGAAAAAAGTATAAAAGATGGGGCAAAAGGTCCATCTTGACCGCATTGATCCTGCCAAACCAGGAAAGGTTCAGCCTGTTCCATTTTGATATATCCTCTTCAGTAGAATGGATCGCCTTGTTTAAGTTCAGAAGCGGAAGACTATGCAGGTCCTTAGATATTTTAATACCCGGATAGGTAAGAGATTCCGTGGCCTATTTGTATGGTAATGAACCACGGAGTTGCAACACCAATTGGGGCGGCATAGTTTCATTAAGGATTTCAGATTTATGTGAATTCACCTTGAAATTGCTGAGGCGACCAAAGCCAGAAAACTCCGATATCAGATTTGGTATGGTGGTGACCAGGGAAGTGATGTAAAGGAGCACGTCATCAGCAAAAAGAGCCAACTTATGCTCCACACCCCTGACAGTCGTCTGATAGACTGGTCAGATCTGATCGCCTCAGCGAGGAACTCCATGGTCAACACATATAACAGTGGCGAGAGTGGACAACCCTGCCTCGTCCCATTACGAATGCAAAAAGGGTGAGACAAGGAGCCGTTTATTTTACCCTGCGCAGTTGGTGTGGCATATAATGCTGTGATTCTATTTAACATGTTCTCCCCTAGTCCAATACTTTTAAGTGCCAGGAACATAAACTCCCAATGCATCTATTGACAGGGCGCGAATAGGAATCCCCCTCCTCCGGGCCCAATCTATCAGAGAGACAGTCTTTATAATATTATCTCTCCCCTCTCTATCCAAGACGAAGCCAACCTGGTCGTTGTTGATCAGTCCTGGAAGGATGTGTTTCAACCTGTTAGCTGTTAGTTTTGCAAAGAACTGAATCTGTGTTTATGAGGGAAATCGGCCGATAGTTACTGCAGAGAAGAGGGTCTTTCCCAGGTTTATGGATTACAGTAATATGAGCTCTCAGAGCCTGTTGTGGGAACCTACCCCCGGAGGACACAAAATTACACATAGTAAGGAATAATGGTCTCAGCAGCTCAAAGAATTCCTTATAATAGCCCGAAGTAAAACCATCTGGGCCAGGACTCTTTCCATTTTTGGCTTCCTTTATAACTGCGGCCACCTCCTCCTAGGTAAATTCCCTTTCCAAGTCAGACCATACTTCTGCCGGCAGTGACGGAGGTCTATGTAGTCGGAGGTAGTCCTCAATTTTCTTTTTTAGCATGTCTGTCGGCAGATCAGCATAAAGTCCTTTTATATTGTACAAAGCTTCGTAGTAAGAAGTAAAGCTAGATACAATATCTTTTGTACTAAGAACCTTAGAACCTCCCGCACTGCTGACACAAGGGATGTGGGTGGTCGCTGTTTTTGGGTGGAGGGCTCTTGCTAGTAATTTGCCGCTTCTATCTCCCATGTGGTAAAACCTACTTCTCATTCTATATCGCCATCCTCTTGATTTCTGATCTAAAATGCTCAACAGTTTTTGACGTGCTGTGGAGAGCTGACTGAAAATCAGGGGCAATAGACCTTGTTTGTGTTTTTTTTCTAAATTTGCTATGGACAACAACAAGTCCTTTATCTCTCCAGCTCTCTCCCTTTTGAGTCATGAGCCATGAGAGATAAAGATTCCCCTCACCACACATTTCAATGCCTCCCATTTTATTGATGGCAAAGAAGGGTCTCCCGCATGGTCCAGCATGAAATTTTGTATAGCTTGAGATACCTCTGCCTGACACAAGGGGTCTCGCAACAGGTTTTCATTTAAATGCCAGGTGAGGCCCTGCCCACCCTGGGACCCAAAATGCAAGCTCAGGTATACTGGCGCGTGGTCAGACCACAGGATAGATCCAATCTCCGCCTCAACCTGGAAATCTAGCAGAGAATGAGAAATAATAAAATAATCTTTCCACTGTAGGTCTGATGTACCTGGGAAAAGAAAGTGAAGTCCTTATCCTCAGGGTGGAGTATCCTCCACACCTCAACCAGTCTCATGCTGTGAGATAATGCTTTTAAACCTCTACTTATGGAGAGGGGATACGAGGACCTGCCTGAGGAGACATCTAATGTTGGATTTAGAGGGACATTAAAGTCAGCTCCCATAATTACCGGAGAGGAGTCTGCAAAATCCTCGAGAAGACGCATACATTTTAGATGGAATTGCTTCTGGCTTTCGTTCGGGCTGTATATATTAGCAATCACAAATCTGAAATTCATCCAGGACACCTGGAGAAAGACGTACCTACCTGTGGGATCAATAAGAGATTTTAGGACTTCTGGCACAAAGGATCTGTGGAAGGCTATTGAAACACCCCTGGATTCTGGGTTTGTGCTATTGAACCATGTCGGATAATTCCTCGTGCTTAATTTGGGGATCGAATCTTCCCGAAAATGAGTTTCGTGCAACAGCAGGACCGCTACTTTTTGCTTGTGGCATGAAAAAACTATTTGTCATCTCTTCTCGGGCACATTCAGACCTTTAACATTGTAAGAACAGAATTTAATCCTATCCATAGTTTATCTGAAACAGGACTGAGCCTAGGAGAAAAGAGGCTATCTGCCATCCGCAGGGAAAGGATGGAGGAGAGAAAGCAAAGATAAAGAGTAAGCTAGAGCAAGAGAAAGAGAAGATTGCGACAGGGCAAAGAAAAGCTAGACAAGCCCTGTGAATCATTTGTGCTGGGTTTAGATGGCGTATAGCCACTTGTTGCACCAAAGAAGGAGGAAGTGGAAGCCAAGGGCCTAGAAGCTCTTCACCTCCCCCCTCCTCCGCCGCCCATGTATTATAACTATGCTATGTTTAACGAAAGAATCATCGCTGACTGAGCAGTTCAACCTCAATTTCAGAAACTCGAAGTAGACCAGCTGAACAACACAGGAGGGACAGTTACTGACACACTCTACTAGAGAAACTAGTCAGGAAGACATTTCTTAAACAGTTATAGATAACATTAACTTTAGAGTCCCAATCCAGATCTCTCTGGAATCCCAACTACTCACGAACATTACAGCCCCGATGGGCTCCATCATTGACCAGGTGGTGAGCATCAAACATTCAAACTCAGACGCTCATTAAGCAACTCCCATCTCACGTGATCTGAAGACCTCAGGTGTCTTTTGCTGCCTCAGCTTGGGTCCGGGTCTTGTTTTTCTTGTTCCGATGAGCCGTGATCCATCTTGGAGGGGAGACAAGAAGCCTGGGAGCTGAGGGCCACTCTGGGAGATCCACCATCGGAATTTCAAAGGTTCCCAGGAAGTTGGCGAGGTCACCCAGCGAACGGAAAGTAGCCTTCTTCCCCTCCTTGGTGGCTGTCAGGTTGAATGGAAATCCCCACCTATATGAAATGTCTCTTTCCTTCAGCTGGTGCAGGAGTTGTCTTAAAGTTCTTCTCTGTAATAGAGTATGCCTGGCCAAATCTGGGAAGCGGAAGATCTGAGTGTCCATAAAGGTGATCAGATTATTGTCACGTGCAGCACGCATGATAGACTCTTTTATTTTGAAAAAATGAACCCGACAGATGACGTCGCGGCGTCTGGAGTCTGAAGCTGATCTAGGACCAAGGGCTCGATGTATTCTGTCCAGCTCCACTGAATGAGGCCCTCTCTCTCCCAGTAGCTGTTTGAATAAATTCTGCGCAACACAGTCCAGTTCACCATTACTCCCTGTTTCAGGTATGCCTCTTATTCGGATGTTATTATGCCTTTTGCGGTTTTCAATGTCCTCTAGGCCCCCTGCCAGCTCTTCCAGCTTGATGGAGTTTCTGAGAATGGCTTCTCTGTGTGCCTGCAGTTCACACAGCATTTCATCCTGTGTCTTTTCCACCTCCTCCACTCTGACAGTAAATGCAGCAGTGAGAGACTGCAGCTTCTTCCTGTGTGCAGCTTCTAGCCTTCCAATGCAGGCCTCTAGATCTTCCTTAGTGGGGAGTGATTTTAGATATTTGCTAATCTCTGACAGGGCCATGTTTTCTCCCCCCTCCATGAGCCCCTCTTGAGATTCTTTTGGAGTTATAGTGCCTGGACTGCTCCGTGTCCGCTGAGAACTCTCCACAGCATGGGAAGCCGATGCCATCTTTGTCTTCACTGACCTGGGAGTCTTCTGTGAGGTGAGCGGGGATCCATGATTAAGAAGCGCTCCATGTGTGCCGGTGCTTTATTTTCGGTTTGGCCGGTTGTGGAGGGCTTCCGAGAACTGCCCATAAGATCAGAGCAGCGGGGATTCAAGTTTAGACGGCAGGATCAGGGAAGATTGCAGAGAGCTCCAGGCTCAAGCTTCTTACCCGGCCATTAGCAAGCCACACACCCCTTAAGGACAATTTTTAATGGTATAATTTTGTTGACATATAATACTGTATGCTGACATATTGTGATGAAAAAAATAACCCCACACACACACGTGTGTGTGTGTGTGTGTGTGTGTGTGTATGTGTATATATATATATGTATGTGTGTGTGTGTGTGTTTATATATATATATATATATATATATATATATATATATATATATATACAGTCCCTGACAGATGTTCTGTCGCTTATCCACATTATATAAATATAAGATTCCAACCTGACTTTAAATTCATCCATTGGTTTCATAAATTACTCTTTTGAAAGCTGAAACCCTCCCAAATTTGGTTTAGGTTATGAAAATAAAGTTTCTGCAAAGCTGAATGAACACAGAAAGGTCAGATTTTGGCAATACAAAAGTTTTGTCGCCTTGTCATATAATGCAACCAATCCTAGTTTACATTCTCACCTGTGCTCACTGAATGATGGGTTAATTAGTGGGTGTGTATAAAAAGAAACCCAGAACCCCAGACCTTCAGTTGAACTGCAACTTGACCTCTGACAACATGCCAAAAATCCATCCTGCGACCAAAGCCTTGATTATCAAGAGGCTGCAGAACAGATCCACTGCAGAAGTGGCTGGCACCATTAATGTGTCTCAGCATCAAGTTCAAAGAATTAAAAAAAGATTTGAAGAGACTGGAGATGTTTTTGACAAGCCCAGGTCCCGTAGACCCCACAAGCCAACTGCTCAGGAGGAATGTTTGTTGGTTATAAAATCCAAAGCCAGCCCCTCTTCTACTGTAGCAGAGCTCCAAAAGGCCTGGTCACCTCAAGACCCTTTGTCAACTGGAACAGTTTGTAGGATTCTGTCTCGAACTGGCCTCCATGGTCGAATCAGTGCCCAGAAGCCAGCACTAAACAAAAGGCAATTAAAAAAACGTGTGGCATTTGCAAAGTCCCACAGCCTGCTAAACAGATGGATGCTGGAAAAGTGGCAGAAGGTGGATTTATCTGATGAATCTTCAGTTGAATTACACCTCAGCCGCCGCAAATACTGCAGGAGACCTACTGGAGCACATATTGATCCAGAAAACAGTTAAGTTTGGTGGTGGAAAGATCATGGTCTGGGGTTACATTCAGTATCGGAGTGTCCAAAACATTTGCAAGGTGGAAGGCAATATCAATAGCCTAAAATATCAAGAAGTATTAGCTACCTCTTACCTTCCCAATCATAAAAGGGGTCAAATTCTGCAACAGGATGGTGGTCCATCTCATACATCCATCTCTACAACAAAGTTTCTCTTGGCAAAGAAAATCAAGGTGCTCAAGGACTGGCCAGCCCAGTCACCAGACATGAACATCATTGAGCATGTTTGGGGTAGGGTGAGAGGAAGCTTGGAAGACAAAAAAAAAAGCATCTAGATGAACTCTGGGAGGCATGTAAGACTGCATTCTTTGCTATTCCTGATGACTTCATCAATAAATTGTATGAATCATTGAATCATTGTTCAAGCACATGGAAGTCACACAAAATATTAAATATGGCTCTAATAGCACCACAACTTCATTCACCAATGTTATGCAACATATCTTTGTACTAGAAGTTAATTGTTTGATTGAATTTCACATTACTTTCTGTGGGCGATAAAACTTTTATCTTGCCAAAATCTGAGCTTTCTGTGTTCATTAAATGATCAATATTTCAGCTTTGCAGCAACTTTATTTTCATAACCTAAACCAAATTTGGGAAGGTTTCAGCTTTCAAAAGAAATTGAAATACTTTGTCCCAAGAATGACAAAAGTATTTTAGGAGTGATACCTTTATAGGCTAACCAGAAAAAATATATTAGCAAGATTTCAGAGCACAAAGGTTCCTTCTTCAGGCGTAAGAGTAATTTCAAAAGAGTAATATATGAAACCAATAGATGAATTTAAAGTCAGGTTATAAGATTTTATTTACATAACATGGCTAAGCGACAGAACTTCTGTCAGGGACTGTATATACTGTATATATATATATATATATAAGAATGTAGATATAGATATATAGATCTATATATATATATATATATATATATATATATATATACTAGAAGGTGGCCCGATTCTACGCATCGGGTATTCTAGAATTTAAGTATTGTGTAGTTCATGTATGATTTTTGTTATATATATATATATATATATATATAGAGATGTTGTTGTGTGTAGTTACCAAGTGTTTGTGTAGGCGCTGTACATGTTCTGGGTGTTGTCTGGGTGTGACGGGGGGTGAGAGCGGTGTTGTATGTGTGTTGCGTCTGTTGCGTTGTTTGTGGAGCGCTGTGTGTCTGTAGCGTTGTGTGTGTGTTGCGCGGTTTGTGTGTGTGTGGTGTGTTTTGGGGGGAGGTATGTTTTGTGCAATGTGTGTGTTGTGCGGTATGTGCGTATATTTGTGTGTGCCGCGGTGTTTGTGTGTTGGGTGTTGTGTGTGTGCAGCGTTGTCTGTGTGTGTGGGTGTCTGTGTAGGGCAGTTGTTTGTGGTTCCCAGTGTGTGTGTGTGTGTGTGTGTGGTGTGTTGTGCAGTGCGCGCGCGCGTGTGTGTGTGTGTGTGCATCAGCCTCTCTTCTCTCAGCCTACCTCTCCCAGCCTCCCTCCTCCCAGCCTCCCTCAGCATCAGCCTCCCTCTCCCAGCCTCCCCAAGCATCAGCCTCCACCAGCATCAGCCTCTCTCCTTCCAGCCTCCCCCAGCATCAGCCTCCGCCAGCATCAGCCTCTCTCCTTCCAGCCTCCTCCAGCATCAGCCTCCCTCTCCCAGCCTTCCCCAGGATCAGCCTCTCTCCTCCAAGCCTCCGTCCTCCCAGCCTTCCCCAGCATCAGCTTTCCCCTCCCAGCCTCCCTCAGCATCAGCCTTCCCCAGCATCAGCCTCTCTCCTCCCAGCCTCAGCCTCTCTCCTTCCAGCCTCCCCCAGCATCAGCCTCTCTCCTTCCAGCTTCCCTCAGCATCAGCCTCCCCTTCCCAGCCTTCCCGAGGATCAGCCTCTCTCCTCCCAGCCTCCTTCCTCCCAGCCTCCCCCTCCCAGCCTCCCTCAGCATCAGCCTTCCGCTCCCAGTCTCCCCCAGCATCAGCCTCCCCAAGCATCAGCCTCCACCAGCATCAGCCTCTCTCCTTCCAGCCTCCCCCAGCATCAGCCTCCCCTTCCCAGCCTTCCCCAGGATCAGCCTCTCTCCTCCCAGCCTCCTTCCTCCCAGCCTCCTTCCTCCCAGCCTCCCCCTCCCAGCCTCCCTCAGCATCAGCCTTCCGCTCCCAGTCTCCCCCAGCATCAGCCTCCCCAAGCATCAGCCTCCACCAGCATCAGCCTCTTTCCTTCCAGCCTCCCCCAGCATCAGCCTCTCTCCTTCCAGCCTCCATCAGCATCAGCCTCCCGTTCCCAGCCTTCCCCAGGATCAGCCTCTCTCCTCCCAGCCTCCTTCCTCCCAGCCTCCCTCAGCATCAGCCTTCCCCTCCCAGTCTCCCCCAGCATCAGCCTCCCCAAGCATCAGCCTCCACCAGCATTAGCCTCTCTCCTTCCAGCCTCCCCCAGCATCAGCCTCCCCAAGCATCAGCCTCCACCAGCATCAGCCTCCCTCGTCCCAGCCTCCCCCAGCATCAGCCTCCCCCTCCCAGCCTCCCCCAGCATCAGCCTCTCTGCTCCCAGCCTCCTCCAGCACGCCGTGCTCCTCTGCCGACACTCACACACCCGATCGCATCCACTCACACCCGATCGCATCCACTCACACACACCCGATCGCATCCACTCACACACACCCGATCGCATCCACTCACACACACCCGATCGCATCCACTCACACACACCCGATCGCATCCACTCACACACACAGACACTGACGATATCGCACATACGCGCTGATACAACATCCGGACATACCACATGCCTCTGGCCATGTGATCCTCCGTCAGGTCCTGGAAGATCACAACAGCACAGTATCGAGGCCGAGAAGCAAGCGATATCGCCGGATGCTGTGAGTGTGTGGATGCGATGTGAGGTGTGTGTGAGGTGTGTGTGAGGTGTGTGTGTGTGAGAGTGAGTGTGATCTGATGTGTGTGTATGTTTGTGTGTGTGCTGTTATGTGTGTGCGTGTGGATCTTCCGCTGCAGCAGGACCTTGATGCGCTTGTAACCATGCGAGCATGGTTACCAACGTATCCACACCACTCCCGTGCGAGCGGGGGCCGGGGGGGGTGGGGGTGGGTGGGGAGTACAGTACTCACCTCCGTGTCAGCCGTGTCAGTTCGGGGAATGCGCGGGGGGGAGGGGGGTGGGAGTACAGTACTCACCTCCGTGACAGCCGTGTCAGTTCGGGGAATGCGCGGGGGAGGGAGGGGGCGGGGCCAGAGCTAGCGTGCATTGCGTGAGGGGGGCGGGGCGTGGCGTGGCCGAATTGCCAATGCCTGCAGGGTGCCGGGGCGAGAGGCCAATCTGTGGGGGGGCGGAGCCTGGGCGAGCGGCTGGCCAATCCGTGTGGGGGCGCAGCCTGGGCGAGCGGCCAATCGGTGTGGGGGGGCGGGGCCATGGCGAGCCCAGCGGCCAATCAGCTTTGTGTCACCGAAAGGACACAATTTTGGAGCATGACAGACAGACAAACAGACAGACAGACAGACAGACAGAATAAGGCAATTCTATATATAGATATAGATAGATATTGATATATTGTAGATATAAATTGTAGATTCACATTGAAGTCATCAAAACTATGAATTAAAACATGTGGAATGAAATACTTAAAGTGTGAAACAACCGAAAATGTCTTATATTCTAGGTTCTTCAAAGTAGCCACCTTTTGCTTTAATTACTACTTTGCACACTCTTGGCATTCTCTTGATGACCTTCAAGAGGTACTCACCGGAAATGGTCTTCCAACAGTCTTGAAGGAGTTTCCCAGAGATGCTTAGCACTTGTTGGCCCTTTTGCCTTCACTCTGTGGTCCAGCTCACCCCAAACCATCTCGATTGGGTTCAGGTCTGGTGACTGTGGAGACCAGGTCATCTGGCGTAGCACCCCATCACTTTCCTTCTTAGTCAAATAGCCCTTACACAGCCTGGAGGTGTGTTTGGGGTCATTGTCCTGTTGAAAAATAAATGATGGTCCAACTAAACGCAAACCAGATAGAATAGCATGCCGCTGCAAGATGCTGTGGTAGGCATTCTGGTTCTGTATGCCTTCAATTTTGAATAAATCCTCAACAGTGTCCCCAGCAAAGCACCCCCACATCATCACACCTCCTCTTCCATGCTTCATGGTGGGAACCAGGCATGTAGGGTCCATCCGTTCACCATTTCTACAAAGACACGGTGGTTGGATCCAAAGATCTCAAATTTGGACTCATCAGACCAAAGCACAGATTTCCACTGGTCTAATGTCCATTCCTTGGGTTCTTTAGCCCAAACAAGTCTCTTCTGCTTGTTGCCTGTCCTTAACAGTGGTTTCCTAGCAGCTATTTTACCATGAAGGCCTGCTGCACAAAGTCTCCTCTTATTAGTTGTTCTAGAGATGAGAAGGTGTGATATATATATATATATATATATATATATATATATATATATATATATATATATATATATATATTTATATATTTATATATATATATATACTGTATATATATAGATATACAATGTATATCTATATGTATGTATATATAATATTTATTCTTGTAGCGGTTGTGAGGAGACTGGTTCTTCTACTATATCCTTCACAAACTATGAGTTACATGTTCACATTATTTATACACGCGCGTGTTTAAACTATCATGGCTGCTCATGCGTATGTGCCATATGTGTCTAAGGTATTATATTGTGGCACACATTTTCATTTTGGGTAATGATTACCATATACTGATACAAATTTCCTTATGTTTATTGTCTACTTCTAACTTCCTTACCAAAAAATATTATGTTTTAAAAATTGTACTGATTTAACTCCTTCAGCCCCGGGCACTTTCCGTTTTTGCGTTTTTGTTTTTTGCTCCTTTCCGTCCGAGAGCCGTAACTTTTTTATTATTTCGTCAATCTTGCCATATGAGGGCTTGTTTTTTGCGGGACGAGTTGTACTTTTAAATGAAACCATAGGTTTTACCATATATTGTACTGGAAAACAGCAAAATAGTTTTTGGGATGTTTTATTCACCGTGTTCACTATATGGTAAAACTGATGTATCTATGTGATGCCTCCGGTTGGTGCGAGTTTGTAGACACCAAACATGTATAGGTTTACTTGTATCTAAAAGGTTAAAAAAAATTCACAGGTTTGTCCAATAAAAGTGGCGCACGTTTTGCACCATTTTCCGAAACACGTAGCGTTCTCATTTTTCGGGAACTATGGCTCAGTGACGGCTTATTTTTTGCGTCTTGAGCTAAAATTTTTAATGGTACCATTTTTGCGTAGATGCTACGTTTTGATTGCCTGTTATTGCATTTTGCGTAAAACATGCGGCGACCAAAAAACGTTATTTTGGCGTTTGGAATTTTTTTGCCACTACGCCGTTTACCAATCAGATGAATTGATTTTATATTTTGATAGATCGAGCATTTCTGAACGCGGCGATACCAAATATGTGTATATTTATTTATTTTTTAACCCTTTCATTTTCAATGGGGTGAAAGGGGGGTGATTTGAACTTTTAGGTTTTTTGTTTTTTTTTTATTTTTTAAAACTTTTTTTTACTTTTTTTTTTAATTTTACTAGTCCCCCTAGGGGGCTATAGCGATCAGCAATCCGATCGCTCTTATCTATCTGCTGATCACAGCTATACAGCTGTAAACAGCAGATTCAGTCACTTCTGGTTTCCCTCTGCTCCGTGCCGAGGAAAAACGAAAGTGAAACTTTGTAGCTGCAGGCGTCATCACATGACCCTGTGCTACGATGGCAACCACCGAACGTCACGTGATCACTCACGTGACTTCTGGTTGGGGCGGCGGTAAGTAAAAAACATGGCCGCGCGCATATAGATCTCGCTGCCAGAATTTGGTAGCGAGATATAAGGGGTTAAATGTTGCGAGTGGAAGCGATTCCACTCGCAACATGCAGGCACATGTCAGCTGTTGAAAACAGCTGATATGTGTGCCGACCGCCGCCACCTACCTGCGGCAGGGGGCGGGGCTTAATGGGACACGATCCTTGACGGATAGATCCGTCCAAGGTCGTGAAGGGGTTAAAGTAGACATGTAGGAAATGTTATTTAGTAACTATTTTGTGTGACATATATCACTGGTTTAAGGGCATAAAATTCAAAGTTTAAAAATTGCAAAACATTTAATATTTTTTACTATTTTCTGTTTTTTTTCCCCTCAATTAAATGTAAAAAATATCATACTAAATTTACCGCTATTATGAAGTCCAATATGTTATGAAAAAACAATCTCAATCACCGGGATCCGTTTAAGCAATCCATAGTTAAAACCTCACAAAGTGACTTGTTCAGAATTGAAAAATTTGATAAAAAATAGAACACTTCGCAACCTAAAAACTGTATGTGATGGTGCTAGACCAGAAAGCCCTTAGTGGAAGTGTATTTAAGTATGATGTTGGTGAAGTTGTTAATAGTAATATTGCCGCAATACCCCTTTGGTTGCACAAAAATATTAGGACCACAAAATATGAGTATTACTTACTCAGATTATGGCTGCGGATATATTCGACAGGTGGTCCATGCGGCTCATGGTGATGCTGGGAGTTCACTGGAGCGGTGAGGTTGAAGGGTTTACTGCACCAGTAGTGAGTTGTGCGGGGCAGGTGGAAAAAGGGAACGCGGTATAGGCCGGAGCACCCCGGCCGGTGGTGTCCCGGCTGTAGAAAGGTCGCGTGGGAAGCAGTGTGTGACGTCACAGGGTCAGGTGATGACCACTATGGGCTCACACAGGGTTCAAAAACGAACGCGTTTTGAAGTACTATGCATACTTCTTCGTCAGGGATTACAGACCCGGGGAAAGGCTGCTATTTAAAGTTACAAGCCCCCTAGTGGAGAATCCAAAACATTACAAGCCACCCACTGATGTCAACTCACTGGATTGCCTGCGGACATGGTGCTAATGTACACATATGCATATAGATGTATGGCTGCACCTGCATCTCAGTAAATAGATAGGTAACACCAAAAACAAAAACTGAAAGGGCAACACGGGGGAAGTGAAGCTTTTTAAATTTAATAAGATGACAGAGAAAGGGGAGATAAAATTTAAGATTTTTTTCTAATCATTTATTTATAAGTAAAAATAAAAATGAAAATAAAAAAGGGGGGAGAAAGAAGGGGAGGGGGAATAGGAAGAAAAAAAAGAAGAAAGAAAAAAGGGGGGAAATATACATTTAAAAAATCTATATCTATATAAAAAACATTTTTGGTTATTATTACGAATGATTGGAGTTAATTGTATGTGTATAAGCGATATAAAATGTTAAAAGGTGTATAGTGTGAACTAACTATATAAGCCTGCGATATATAATTACATAAAAATGTAAATATTTATAAAAGACAAATAATAAAAATAGAGGATTATGCTTAAGAAGGAATAATAATAATAATAATAATAATAATAATAATAATAATAATACACACTCTATGAAAACCTAAATAAAATTGAATAGAATAAAATAGTGTGATACTAGACTGCAGACATGTTTTGGGGGACCCCAGCCAGTCCGAGCAGTCTGTATCATTAGTCTAAAAACTGAACCCTCATATGTAACATTTCTGTTTCACGTTTTTTTTTTTATTATTATTATTTTTTTTTTCGTATTTTAATATTTTACTGGAAAGCAAGTAACTCGATCTCTTGATTAAGGCCCATGGGTGCCAGAGTGTTCAACTTGAAGATCCAGCTTGATTCATTTCTGGACATGTGTTTAATATAGTCACCACTAGAGTTGAGCGCGGTTCGCGGTTCGAGGTTCTCCAGTTCGCGGCTCGAGTGATTTTGGGGGCTGTTCTAGATAGAACTAGAACTCAAGCTTTTTGCTAAAGCTCGATAGTTCTAGATACGTTCGAGAACGGTTCTAGCAGCAAAAAGACCAGCTAATTCCTAGCTGGCTTTCCGCTGTAATAGTGTAAGTCACTCTGTGACTCACACTATTATGACATTTCAGTGTATAGTGTGCGGGAACAGCACATTCAGATCACTGCTGTATGGATAATGGCGATCGCCATTTTTTTTTTTTTTCCTTGTCTTCCTTCCCTAAGCGCGCGCGTGTAGTGGGGCGGGCCAGCATGTCAGCCAATCCCAGACACACACACAGTGTAATACTATTGTACGTTCTGAGGATTTCGATAGCGTTAGGGCAATGACAACCAGAGACGAGTTCTTGGTACAAGATGTTTATAATATGTAACCACGGTAGATACACAACGAAACAAACACAGTAGAACACACACACGAAATACCTTCCCGAAACGGAGCGAAGGGGATTCCCGGGACCACGCACCGGACTCCCCCAGGGAGACCACCAGAGCGAACCCCTATACAGGGACTGTCCGGCAATCACCCCGAAAGGCCTAAATGCGCAGCAGCCGGGACACAAGGGGCAAGTGGTAAAGTCCAGAAGTGTCCGTATGGGATGATAGTCCAGAGTGGTTACGAACCAGAAGGAACCGGGCAGAAGTGCTGACCAAAGACGGCAGACGGAGTCCGGGCACAGCTTGGAGAAACCGGGTATGGTCCAGAGTCGGTCGGTAGTCTTTCAGAAGGATCCAAAAGGCAATCAGGAAGTAGAAGCAGCAAAGCAGGAGCACACAGCAAGCAGTATACTCAGGCACTGGACTAGGCTTAGAGGCGGCCTTTTAAGCAGCTGGACAGGAAGTAGGGCAACAGAACATTAAACTCCATGTTAACTGAGGGCAAGCTCTTTCAAAAGAGAACTGGAAAACCCGGAAACCTGACACACAGCTAAGTGGACTTTTAGCCAGAGAAGCAACGGCATATGTGATAGAATGTCCATGTCACATGTCCCTGCATTATAAAAACGGACATTTTCCTCCAGCACGCCATTATCTGCCTTCTGCGTCCTTGGTGTCAGTCAGCGCTGGCGCAGCGCCTAGCTCCGATACTGCTGTGTACGCTCTATACACAGCGCTGTACAGCATAGGGATAGCACTTTCTATCAGTCCTTTTAAGGGCTAATACCGGCAGGGTCAGAGCCATAGGTGACAGGTCCGTGAAAACAGAGTTTAACAGCTACACAAGATGACAGCGTCTGTGTAGCTAAGGTCAGGGATTTCCTCGCTGCATTTCCCCATTAGGAGGGATAGAAAGGCAGGCTTCCTTTCCTCTACCCAGAGACCCACAACCCTGGCACTGTACCCTCCTGCCCTTTGCACACTCAAACTCATTGTTACTAAGCCATTATACTAGCAAACACTGAGTGAAGTTAGTGGCATCCTAAACGTGGCTGTTGGACTTCTGTATTGTCCCACTAGTGCAAAGATATTTGCAGCACGTCTGCCTGCATTGCACACTCAAACTCATTGTTACTAAGCCATTATACTAGCAAACACTGAGTGAACTTAGTGGCATCCTAAACGTGGCTGTTGGACTTCTGTATTGTCCCACTAGTGCAAAGATATTTGCAGCACGTCTGCCTGCATTGCACACTCAAACTCATTGTTACTAAGCCATTATACTAGCAAACACTGAGTGAACTTAGTGGCATCCTAAACGTGGCTGTTGGACTTCTGTATTGTCCCACTAGTGCAAAGATATTTGCAGCACGTCTGCCTGCATTGCACACTCAAACTCATTGTTACTAAGCCATTATACTAGCAAACACTGAGTGAACTTAGTGGCATCCTAAACGTGGCTGTTGGACTTCTGTATTGTCCCACTAGTGCAAAGATATTTGCAGCACGTCTGCCTGCATTGCACACTCAAACTCATTGTTACTAAGCCATTATACTAGCAAACACTGAGTGAACTTAGTGGCATCCTAAACGTGGCTGTTGGACTTCTGTATTGTCCCACTAGTGCAAAGATATTTGCAGCACGTCTGCCTGCATTGCACACTCAAACTCATTGTTACTAAGCCATTATACTAGCAAACACTGAGTGAACTTAGTGGCATCCTAAACGTGGCTGTTGGACTTCTGTATTGTCCCACTAGTGCAAAGATATTTGCAGCACCTCTGCCTGCATTGCACACTCAAACTCACTGTTACTAAGCCATTATACTAGCAAACACTGAGTGAACTTAGTGGCATCCTAAACGTGGCTGTTGGACTTCTGTATTGTCCCACTAGTGCAAAGATATTTGCAGCACGTCTGCCTGCATTGCACACTCAAACTCATTGTTACTAAGCCATTATACTAGCAAACACTGAGTGAACTTAGTGGCATCCTAAACGTGGCTGTTGGACTTCTGTATTGTCCCACTAGTGCAAAGATATTTGCAGCACGTCTGCCTGCATTGCACACTCAAACTCATTGTTACTAAGCCATTATACTAGCAAACACTGAGTGAACTTAGTGGCATCCTAAACGTGGCTGTTGGACTTCTGTATTGTCCCACTAGTGCAAAGATATTTGCAGCACGTCTGCCTGCATTGCACACTCAAACTCATTGTTACTAAGCCATTATACTAGCAAACACTGAGTGAACTTAGTGGCATCCTAAACGTGGCTGTTGGACTTCTGTATTGTCCCACTAGTGCAAAGATATTTGCAGCACGTCTACCTGCATTGCACACTCAAACTCATTGTTGCTAAGCCATTATACTAGCAAACACTGCGTGAACTTAGTGGCATCCTAAAAGTGACTGTTGGACTTCTGTATTGTCCCACTAGTGCAAAGATATTTGCAGCACGTCTGCCTGCATTGCACACTCAAACTCATTGTTACTAAGCCATTATAATACCAAACACTGAGTAAACTTAGTGGCATCCTAAAAGTGGCTGTTGTACTCCATTAGTGTCCCACTGGTGCCAAGCTATTTCTAGCACCTCTGCATGACACCCTCCTGCTCTGTTTTTAATAAGCTATAATAATAGCAAAAAATGCTGCCATTTAGTGGCATACAAGAAGTGGCTGTTGTACTCCATTAGTGTCCCATTGGTGCCAAGCTATTTCTAGCACCTCTGCATGACACCCTCCTGTTCTGTTTTTAATAAGCTTTAATGATAGCAAAAAATACTGCCATTTAGTGGCATCATAGAACTGGCTGTTGTATTTCATTATTGTCCCACTGGTGCCAAGCTATTTCTAGCACCTCTGCATGACGCCCTCCTGCTCTGTTTTTAATAAGCTATAATGATAGCAAAAAATACTGCCATTTAGTGGCATCATAGAACTGGCTGTTGTACTCCATTAGTGCCCCACTGGTGCCAAGCTATTTGCAGCACCTCTGCATGACACCCTCATGCACATTTTGCTATGCTAATGTTATAGCAAACTCAGGGAATTCATTGCTGCATTTGATAATTCGGAGGGAAAGAAAGTGAGGCTTCCTTTAGCTTTCCCTTTTGTTCATAGACAGCATCTCCAAGTCCACACCCGAAGAGCAATTTCTCTTCCACGTGTAAGTGTGGAGAGGCAGCTAGTGCGCATGCGTGTGCCGATTTACCCCAGCTGCAGCAACACTACAGTGTTTCGCCTAGTGAGTATGCTCAGCCTGACTGTGCCATTCCTGAGGCTAAGTCTTCATTTCGGGATACAGCGCATGCTCCCACACTTAGTGCGAAAATCTCTTTGCACAGGTACTTGCATTCCGTGCCGGGTCTAAGTCCTGATTTGTGAATAGAAACCATGCTAAAGCTGATAGTCTTTTTTCAGAGACTGTATTTCATGCAACTGACCATGCTCAGGCACTTACTGCATCAGAGACTAGGTCCGGTAATGAACTCTTTGGCCTTGCCCCTGATGTGGGGGGCCCATATAGACCACAGGGCATCAGGTGTCCTGACGATGTGGCCAGGCCACTCCCAAATGGCTTGCAAAGGCCCGCCCCTATGACTTGTCACCTCATTATTGATAGTCAGACGATTACTGGTGAGGTGTTTGTGTCGTGGCAGCCATGAGGTCATTATTGAAGTTGCGGTTCCAAATAGGACGCTAGTTATGCCACTCATGACGTGTCACTCTGCTTTTATCTCCAGGAGGTGCATTGTGGTCCACCCTGGTTTGGGGCGGACCCAGGTTATAAAACGGGCTGGAGCCAACAAGGAGGTACGCAGTCTTCTATTATGCTCCGAAAGAGCACACCTCCATGTGTTGAACCCATTGCGGCTTTAGGCCAGAGGTAGGCAGGGATAGGGCATCGATGCAGGCCGCCACCACAGTTGGTAACGCAGAACGGTTAAGACCAGCTCCTGTCCTACAAGTCCTGCTTGTGCAGCCCAGTGGCATTAACAGGCCTGCTGCTGCTGATGCGCCAGCTGTCCACAGGTGTGGCCCCAATGCACACGGTCAGCGTACTCAATGGCCCCTGTGATGTTAACAGGGAGTTCCTGGGCTGGGTGGGCGTGTGGACCCTGTGACGCTAACAGGGCTCCCAGTTTCAAGATCCGAGTGGCATCTAACTCGGTTCAGGCAACTATTAGTTTCATAGCCACACAGATCTGTATCCTCCACCTAACCTTCCAGTTGCCAACCTCTCCTTTTCCATCTGGGAGCACGGTGGACATTGACTGCTGATGGGGATATATACCTTTCTCTTTCTTTTCTTATTAATTTTCGTTATATAGCGGTAACATAGTATATACCACCTTATCCAAATCTGCCAGTCCCACCGTAACAGATGGTGTTTCTTCATCAAATGTTACTTTTGCTTAACCAACAAACCCACGGACAAAAACTTTTTTCCCCTTTCCAACACACCTGTTCCCCTTTCCACCAGCATTTGTCCTTTTTCAACTCATTTGGTATATGACCAAAAGTGCAACTCTGCAGGGACACCGTACTCAATGCCATCTCAGCACAGCAGCCAGCCCTCAGTCCCTCAGATGTGGACAAGTAAAAGACCATTTCCTCCTATCCATGAAAAAGCATTGAGATTCACTCTGTGCAGCACTGGTGTTTACTGGAAAAGCAGATCTAAGAATCCGTACCACCTTCTGCAGATACTCCTGTATACATACGTCCCTTTCTATGGCAGGAATTATTTCGCCAAATTTTGTCTTGTACCGGGGATCTAACAGTGTGGCAACCAAGTAGTTAGCATTACTTCGAAATCGTACAATCCGAGGGTCATGTTGTAGGTAGTGCAGCAAGAAGGCGCTCATGTGTCTTGTGCATCCAGGAGGACCAAGTCCTTGGTGTGTTGGTGGCAGAGAGGTGAGAATCGTGCCTCCTTCCTCTGCCCTCTCCCCCCAACCTCGCACAACCGAAATGTGAGCAAGCTCTCACTCATCAGCTGAGTCTTCCATGCCCATCGCAAGTTCGTCCTCCATTTCTTCATGGGCTCCCGCACCTTCCTCAACAATTTTTGCTGATACTATGCGCCCTTGTTAATCCCTATCCCCCACCATGACTGCCGCCTAGGTGCCGCTCACCGTATGGACCTTGTAGATCTTATTATCCCTTCTGCATATGACTCCTCCTGTACTTCCTCACCTTCTTCTTGGACCAACACCTGACTCCGAATAATGCTTACAGTGTGCTCCATCTTGTAGATGACCAGAATTGTCACGCTGAGAATGGCATCGCCAGTGCTAAACATCTTCGTCGACATTTGTAAACTGTGTAGAAGGGTGCATAGGTCCTTGATCTGACACCACTCCAGCAGCGTGATCTGCACCACCTCTGGATCAAGTTAGCCCAGGGTATACGTCATACCGTATTTTAGCAGGGCTTTGCGGTGCTGCCACACACGCTGCAACATGTGCAGATTCCAATTCCTGCGTGTCGGAACATCGCATTTCCGGCGTTTAACCGCCAGACCCTAAGACTTCAGGAGCGATGAAAGTTGTTGAGCTGCTGGGTGCGAAGGATGAAAGTGAGCACATAGCAGCGTGCCCGCTGCACAAGGCCATGTAGCCCGGGATGGTATTTTAAAAATTGCTGGAGAATCAGATTCAACACGTGAGCCATACAAGGCACGTGTGTCACATTGCCCTGACGAAGGGCCGCAGACAGGTTTGCATCATTGCCCCACACGGCTGTTAAGTCACCAACGTAGTTCACTCAATCAATTTGTACTCCGGTCGCCAGGTGACAACGTGTTCCTTTCGTGCATAGTGCTGATGATGGGAAAGGAGTCGATGCCTGCGGCGCAGGTGGACGCAGGTTTGGTCACCCACTGGGTTGCGTTACCTTGACAGATACAGAACCACAGGCTGAATGTAGGTGGTGGGTATCTCACAGATGAAGTACCATCATTCAGCTACAACCAATGGGAAGACACCACACCCTTTTTTAGGCCCCTCCTCTCTGCAGACCACTGCCAGACAAAGCTATGAACCTCTTGTTACTGTTACCCCCAGTTCAGTTTTATGAGTTTGTGTGCTTGTTACCTGACTACTTTTCCTGCTTGCTGTTTATGTACCTCGTTGGCCGATACGCATTTCACCTCTGCTTGTTTTCTGATTAAGTCCTGGCCATCCCATTCTGTTCCTCTTCCTCAATTAATGTTTTTGACCCTGCATGACTACTATTCTCTGGAACTGCAGCCTTCCACAGGTATTGATCAACTTGGGCCCTGTGTAATTCCAAATCACTGTATAGGGGTTAAAGGGTTTCAGGGTTCTGGGTGTCCAGCTTGGTGAGTGGCTTGCCTCTAGCCTATCCTTTACAGCCCATCTGAGTGTGTCGATCCAGGCAGGCGTTACACCGTGCCCTCTGCAGAAGGCCATGTAGGCCGGGATAGTGTTTTAAAAATTGCTGGACAACCAGGTTCAACACGTGAGCCATACAAGGCACGTGTGTCACATTGCCCTGAAGAAGGGTCGCAGACTGGTTTGCATCATTGTCACACCCGACCTTCCCTGACTGCTGGTTGAGTGTAGACAACCATTGATGAAACTCGGTCTCACTCTCCAGAGCTAACCGTCCACAATTCCTCAGCGGTGTCTCACATTTCCCCTACATTTTGTCATGCGTGGACAGGGGAGTTGCATGTTGCTGACTGGGCACTGGGTAACTATGGTGAGAGATGGAGAAGGGTCATGCGGGGGAAATGTGAGAACCGAACTCGAACGAGACCTCCGTTCGACGAACCGAACTCAAGCCGAACCACGACCGGTTCGCTCATCTCTAGTCACCACCCCTCCAGTTTTTTTTCTACTTTTTAGATGCCCCAAAAATGAGTAAACTTTAGTGAGAAATTGTGGTAGGTGATAAGGTAATTTACGTGTTCTAACCTAATAGCAGTGTGATGTGTGTGCTAGTAACCCCTTCCTACCCATCCCTGTGTTGTAATAATGTGTAATGTGAATGTATAAAAATATGTTTTAATACTTATGTGTACCCTATGTAAATGAGCAGGAGCTCTAGCCCCTTGACCGTCGCTACTTCAGATCAGCGCATGTGCACTTACCTTTCCCGCAGCCTTGTTATCCAGGTGCTTGCTTCTCGTCTTCAAACGCACTCTGCACATGACCAGAACTGCAGGAGTCATCTGAGCATGTGCAGAGCGCATCTGAAGATGAGAAGCAAGCAAGGCTGCGGTAATGGTAAGTGCGCATGTGCGGGATCTGAAGTAGCAACGGTCACGTCGCTGATGTAAATCCATGGTATCATGCCCACAGGGGCGTGATACCATGGAAAACATGCGAACGCCCACAGGGCAATGCGACGCCCATGGGGCTAGAACTCCTGCTCATTTACATAGGGTACACATTCCGGCTGAGGAAGAGCTATCACAAACTTCACCGGAGTGGACTGCCAACCCCTGCACAGTAGACATATCTTCTGGAGTTTACAACCTGCTCCCTTTGTCCCCAAGCTACTCTGATCAACGGCAACGTCACCTGCAGGATGTCTTAATCGATGGATACAAAGTGTCGGGATTTAGAGATACAGGGGCCTTCCTGACTATCGCTGACCCTCGTGTAGTTCGACCCGAAGCAATTCACCAGGGCCCTGGAATCCCCATTGTCCTGGCACGAGGGACTCGCAAATATATACCGCGAGCTTCAGTGTGTTTGGATTATGGTCATGGAGTAAACTGTGCTGGATTGGAGTTATGGGTGGACTGCCTGCCGATATCCTCATGGGAAATGACATTGGAGAGTTACAGTGCCATTTTGTGGGAGCCGTCACCCGACTACAAGCAATGCAAGCATGACAACATCAGGACTTCACCGGGGAGCAGCTACCACAACCTCCGTCAGAGTCGGTAAGCAATCTGTCTCCTGCTACTACATTGGGAGAGTCTTGGGATAGAGAGGAGTTCAGAAGAGAAACAGAAGGTGACAGTACCTTGGCAGCCCTTAGGTTAAGGGCAGAGACTGGGCATGTGGGAGATAATGGAGACTGCTTCACCCAAGAACAGAGATTGTATTATCGTGTCACGAAGGCCAGTGGCATGGGCATCCCTCATATGGCGACCAAGCAACTCATTGTTCCCCAGAAGTACAGGGCACAGCTACTCCAACTGGCCCATGACATCCTCTTGGCTGGGCACCAAGGGAGAAAAAGGACTGAAAAGAGACTCACCCAAAGTTTTTACTGCCCTGGCATTTCGCAGTCGGTAGATCATTAATGCCGCACCTGCGATGTGTGCCAGCGAATGCGGCATCCCGAAGCCCGACACAAGGTACCTCTGAAACCCCTGCCCATAATTGACGAACCATTTCATCGTGTAGCTGTGGACATCATAAGACCTCTGGCCCACCCCAGCCAGTCAGGGAAAAAATACATCCTGACAGTGGTGAACTATGCCACTCTATATCCTGAAGCCGTGGCCCTGTCCAGTATTACAACCGTAAAGGTAGCTGAGGCTCTTGTTATAATCTTTACCCAGGTAGGGTTAGCCAGTTAAATATTATCAGATCAAGGGACCCGGTTTATGTCAGACCTGGTTCAGTCCCTCTGGCATACCTGTGGATTTCGAGCCATTCGCACCACTCCATACCACCCGCAGACCAACGGACTATGTGAACGCTTTAATGGAACCCTCAAAAATATGCTGCGGGCTTTTGCTGACATTGAAAAGGACTGGGAAAAATACGTGCCGCATCTCCTCTTTGCATATCAAGAGGTTCCCCAGGAGTCCACAGGTTTCTCACCCTTTGAACTACTGTTTAAACGGAAGGTCCGTGGTCCTCTCGCTCTACTGAAGGAACACTGGGGGGGATACGTCTCAGACACCGGAGTGCCTGTCCTTCCCTATGTCCTGGAGTTCTGAGACCATCTCACCCAGTTAGCTACCTTGGCTAAAGAACACCAGTGAACGGCCCAGTCCAGACAAAAGACCTGGTATGACCATAAAGCCAGGACCCGGGAATTTATAGAAGGACAACAGTTGCTTATGATTATTGCTTCCACTGCCAACAAGCTTCAAGCAACGTGGGAAGGCCCTTATCAGGTTGTCAAGAAAGTTAATGACACTAACTACATCATTGCCCTGGACCCTAGTTGCCGACGACAAAAGACTGTCCACATGAATATGCTGAAAGAATATCATGACCAATTTCTGCCTGTGCTGGCCGTCTGGTACCCCCCTAGTAAAAACTCCGAAGACGAGTATCTCCCCGATCTTCTTCAGGTCACCCAAGTGGGAGGATCCCTGGAACAGGTGCCCCTGGGCTAACACTTATCGGATATACAAAAGGACAATTTTATCTCTGTACTAAGACCAAGGGCTTCTGCTTTCTCCTCAAAGCCGGGGTGGACTACTCTCACCAGCCGCCATGTGGAAACCTCCGGACAACGCCCCATCCAGAAGGCAGCCTACCGGGTCCCAGAGGCTGTTCAAGGCATGATAAAGACTGAACTGAAGGAGATGAAGCAACTGGGGGTTCTTCAGCCATCTCATAGCCCCTGGGCCTCTACTGTTGTTCTGGTCCCCAAAAAGGATCGTACAACGAGATTGTGTGAATTACCGGAGATTAAACGATGCCACAAAGAGCAATGCTTACCCCATGCCCAGGATTGATGATCTATTGGATCGTCAAGCTAGTGCCCAATTTGTAACCACGCTAGACTTGAGTAAGGGGTACTGGCAGATACCCCTAACGGAGGACGCTCAGGAGCGCTCCGCCTTCATTACTCCCTTTGGACTATTTGAGTTCCTGGGAATGAACTTTGGGATGAAAAATGTCCCCACTACCTTCCAGAGACTAGTGGATCGACTGTTGGAACAATGTCAGGACTTTGCCTGTGCTTATCTGGACGACATTGCCATTTTCAGCACAACTTGGGAGGACCATCTTAAACACTTGGCCATAGTGCTGGAGCGTATCCTGATGGCAGGACTGACCATTCGGCCTGCTAAATGCCAGTTGGGGATGGCTGAGGTGCAGTACCTTGGGCACAGAGTAGGAGGAGAGACCCTAAGGCCTGAGCCCGCCAAGGTGGAAGCCATTAGTAACTGGTGTAGACCCCAGACTAAGAAGCAGGTACTTGCTTTTTTGGGGACTGCGGGTTACTATAGAAAATTTGTTGCTAATTTCAGCACCTTGGCCAAGCCCCTAACCAACCTAACCCGCAAGAACGTGCCTAGGTATGTTATGTGGACAACTGCATGCGAGGATGCCTTCTCAGCATTAAAGAGTGCCCTTATCACTGCTCCTGTCTTGGCCGCCCCAGACTATAAGCACAGGTTCCTCGTGCAGACAGATGCGTCCACATTCGGGATTGGGGCACTTCTTAGCCAGGTGAACGCCGCCGGGGAGGAACACCCTGTCACTTTTGTTAGTTGACAACTACTGGATCGAGAGGTTTCCTATGCCACCATCGAAAAGGAGTGCCTTGCCATTGTATGGGCACTGAAAAAACTGCAATCTTACCTGTATGGCAGAGACTTTACCATTCTGACAGACCACAACCCCCTCACATGGCTGAACCGCATGACAGGGGACAATGGACGATTACTTCGGTGGAGCTTGTCCTTACAACCCAACAGCTTTTCCATCCAATACAAGCATGGAAGTCAACACCAGAACGCTGATGGACTGTTCCGGCAAGAAGAACCATAGACTATTCACAGTTGAGCAACATGGACTTAAGTGAGATGGCCAGAGGTCTGTGTAGACCTCATGGCATACTCACTTATTCAGAAGGAGGGAGAGGTTGTGATGGTGGGATGTGGGGGGAGGTGTATCTTGCTGTACAGATTCCTATTTTAAGCTTGGTTCACTGTCCATTATTTGTACTGCTTCTGTGTACATTGTATTGTTTGTAAGTAATCACCCCCTATAGTGCAAGGTTATAGCCTCTTGAGGCGCTTCCGTCCCTGGGTGTGGGGGGAGGTGGGCCTAGAGTCCACCTACTGTAACCCTTTTGCTTACCTGGGGCATAGGCAGTCTGCTTGAGAACTTCAAGAGTGAAGCAGGAAGATTGAACCTCTGGAAGAAACTGGGTTCTCAGAGAGACCTGGATATTTATCGCTTACCGGACTATATTTGTGTTACTGGACTAATGTTACCCTCTGTTTTGTGGATTATGTTATGGACCATTTGATTCGCTTGAAATAAATGCTCTTTGGATTGTACAGCTATCTCTCGCTCTGTTGATTGTGTGATATGGGAGAAGAACCCCGTCACAAATATATATATATATATATATATATATATATGTATATATATAATTTAAAACAAAACACTAGCACTCACGGAAAAAGATGAAAGGGGACTGTATCAACTCTAAAACAAATGGAGTTTATTGAGAAGATAGCTAGTCTCACAATTTTGAAAGCTGCAAGCAGTGGACAGGGTCCGCGTGAACCTGTCAGTGTAAAAAACAAAACGGAATTATGTATATGACTGCTGCGCTAATAAATGCAACACAGTGAGCAGGGAATTGGTAAAATATGTATGAATATATAGATATTTAAAAATATTTTGGATACCTGTAGTTTTGGAGGTTGATTAAGTGATCTTTAAGGAGGTAATGTAGGGCCAAAGTAGTATGCAGAGTTTCACTAGTATCGCAAAAGCAAAGGTGTAAAATGAGTACGAACAAAAAAGTGGGTGGGAGGGGAGAGGGGGAGGATTACAGTGGGGTCATAGATATAAACTTGCCTTTTTGGGTTCCCGGATGGAGATAGGGTTTGTAGTTCCCTAGATAGTGGACTCTGAAAGGGCAACAAGGGTGTATCGGTGACTGAATGTTGCCTGAGGGAATAAAATGGGGGATGTTAAGATTAGGTAATACTGTTACAAGATAGGATAGTACAGTGATGCTAATACCTGGCATATGGGGGCTGTCTAATTGGGGTGTCCAAATATGTAATGCCCAGATTAGATTAGATGTGGTGTCCAAAGGAGGATTTGCAAGCTGTAAATATACAAATATACAAAGATAGTCTGACTAGTTGCAGACTTAACAAAATGACTAAAGATCTGCCTGGTGCAGGAGAAGCAGGTATAGTCACTTGCCTTGCAGTGGTAGTCAGCTGTGTAAGCGCTGGATACACAGGAACAGATTTTCCTTAGAAGTGTGCTGAGAGGCACCGTGGATCTGATGGGAGCAGTGGGCGCCCTAATGTGAGCGGTGAGACACGGTAGACGTAGGGGAGACTTCCGGCCGGAAAACTACTTCCTCCAGTGACCGCGCACAAGTGAAAGCTGGGTGACGTCACTCGCTGAGGGCTACAGGAGCCAGTAAGGGGCAAAACAGGAGCATGATCCAATGCGTTTCAAAGGAATTCAGGCCTTCTTCATCCTATCTTGTAACAGTATTACCTAATCTTAACCTCCCCCATTCACTGATTTTATTCTCTTAAGCTGGTGTCACACTAAACGACAGCGACAACGACGTCGCTGTTACGTCACCATTTTCGGTGACGTAACAGCGACCTTGTAAGTCGCTGTTATGATCGCTGCTTAGCTGTCAAACACAGCAGAAGCAGCGATCATAAGGTCGCTGTGCTACATGTGCAGAGAGCAGGGAGCCGCGCTTAGCGCTGGCTCCTTGCTCTCCTGCAGCACACATCGGGTTAATTAACCCGATGTGTGCTGCAGCTACATGTCACAGTGCAGAGAGCAGGGAGCCGCGCGCACTGCTTAGCGCTGGCTCCTTGCTCTCCTTGCTACAGTATACATCGGGTTAATTACCCGATGCGTACTGCAGCCACATGTCACAGTGCAGGAGCCGGCACTGGCAGCAAGAGCGGAGGCTGGTAACCAGCGTAAACATCGGGTAACCAGGGAAAGGTCTTCCCTTGGTTACCCGATGTTTACGCTGGTTACAGCTTACCGCAGCTGCCAGTGCCGGCTCCTGATCGCTTCATTTCGTCGCTCTCTCGCTGTCACACACAGCGATGTGTGTGTCACAGCGGGAGAGTGACGACCAAAAAATGAAGCTGGACATTCAGCAACGACCGGCGACCTCACAGCAGGGGCCAGGTCGTTGCTGGATGTCACACACAGCGACAGCGACGGGACGTCGCTGCAACGTCACAGAAAATGGTGACGTAGCAGCGACGTCGTTGTCGTCGTCGTTATGTGTGACACCAGCTTTAGGCAACATTCAGTCACCGATACACCCTTGTTACCCTTTCAGAGTCCACTATCTAGGGAACTACTAACCCTATCTCCATCCAGGAACCCAAAAAGGCAAGTTTATATCTATGACCCCACTGTAATCTGATACCCTCCCACTGTTTTGTTTGTACTCATTTTACACCTTTTTGTTTTTGCCATAGTAGTGAAACTCTGCATGCTACTTTGGCTCTACATTACCTACTTTAAGATCACTCAATCAACCTTCAAAACTGCTGTTTACTTTATTAGCGCAGCAGTCATATACATATATATATATATATATATGTATATATATATATATATATATATATATATATATATATATATATATAAAATGGGCATATGCATGAGGAGCAGCTCAGGAAGTAAAGGAGAGGCAGCAGGAGCAGCGTATACGTGGGCCGGAGCCTTTTGGTGCCTTTACACGCTGCGACATCGCTAACGATATATCGTCGGGGTCACATCATTAGTGACGCATATCTGGCCTCGTTAGCGACATCGCAGCATGTGACACCTAGGAGCGACGATCAACAATCGTAAAAACATCAAAAATCATTGATCGTTGACACGTTGCTCCTTTTCATAATATCGTTGGTGTTGCATGCCGCTGGTTGTTCGTCGTTCCTGCGGCATCACACATCGCTATGTGTGACACCGCAGGAACGACGAACATCTCCTTACCTTCGTCCACCGGCAATGAGGAAGGAAGGAGGTGGGCGGCATGTTTCGGCCGCTCATCTCCGCCCCTCCTCTGCTATTGGGCGGCCGCTTAGTGACGTCGCTGTGGCGCCGAACGCACCTCCCCCTTGAAGGATGGATTGTTCGGTAGCGACGTCACTAAGCAGGCATGTGCGTGTGACGCTGCCTAGCGATATTGTTCGCTACGGCATCGATCACCACATATCGCAAGAACGAGGGGGGATGGGTGCTATCGCTCGCGACATCGCTAACAATCTCTAGCAATGCTGCAGCATGTAAAGCACCCTTTAGTAAGTATGAAGCGCTTGCTTCATTCTTACTTTCTTTATTTTTCCCCTATTTTTTTATTTTCTCGAGTGCCTAATCCGGATCAAACACCCAAAATCCCAGGTCATTTGAAACTGCGCAGATATAGAGACTTTTAGGCCTAGTGTCCACGCTGCGGAATTCCGCGGAATTTGCTGGATTTTTTTCGCGGATTTGCCACGGATTTTTCAAAAATCCACAGTACCCAACCATTTCTATAGAATTTTTGAAGTCTTGTGCCCATGCTGCGTTTTTTTTCGCAGCCGAAATAGTGCGGATTTGCCTGCGGAAAAATCTGCAGCATGTCAATTATTCCTGCAGATTTACCTGTGGATTTTGACCAAGCAAGTAAATGTGAAGTCAAAAATCCGCAACAAATACGTAGGTCTGTTCCCACATGATGGTTTTCATGCATTTTTTCAAGTGTTTTTGGAGCATATTTTCCCACAAAATCTGCAAGAAGTGATGTATATTAGGATAGCACAGGAAGAAGAAGTTCCACGATTTTGTATTGTAGTGGTAGTAGGTTTGAAAACAAAATGGATACTGGTGAAGAAAGGAGGGTTGTGCCAGGATATGACATCAAGAATCTTCTTTTTTTCCCTCAAACTAATCCTAGCTTTATTCATACACACAACAGTATACAATGGTTAAAATCCGCACTTAAAATGCATCAAAGTTTTGGTGCGCTTTTCTGGGAAATACTGTAGATTTTGCTGCAGAAAAATTTGCTCCATCTTCTGTCCGTGGGCACATAGCCTAAAGGCCGCTTTACACGCTGCGATATTGGTACCAATATCGCTAGCGTGCGTCCCCGCCCCCATGGTTTGTGCGACACAGGCAAATTGCTGCTCGTAGCGCACAAAATCGTGCAGACCCGTCACACATACTTTCCTGCCTAGCGACGTTGCTGTGACCGGCGAACCGCCTCCTTTCTAAGACGTCACAGCGACGTCACTAAGCGGCCGCCCAATCAAAGCGGAGGGGCGGAGATGAGCGGGACGAACATCCAGCGACGTCACTAAGTGGCCGCCCAATCAAAGCGGAGGGGCGGAGATGAGCGGGACGAACATCCCGCCCACCTCCTTCCTTCCTCATTGCGGACGGGACGCAGGTAACGTAAGGTTCCTCGTTCCTGCGGGGTCACACGGAGCGATGTGTGCTGCCGCAGGAACAACGAATAACATCGGGGAAACAGCAGCAACGATAATTGGGAGGAGGGGGGAATGTCACCGATTGAGCGATTTTGAACGTTTTTGCGACAATTCAAAATCGCTCATAGGTGTCGCACACAACGACATCGCTAATGCGGCCGGATGTGCGTCACAAATTCCGTGACCCCAACGACATCGCATTAGCGATGTCATAGCGTGTAAAGCGGCCTTTACAGTCCGGGTCCGCCCAGCCCTAGTATCTATCTCATGTATGTACAGTGCCTTGCGAAGGTATTCGGCTCCCTTGAATTTTGCAACCTTTTCCCACATTTCAGGCTTTCAACATAAAGATAAAAATGTTAATGTTATGGTGAAGAATCAACAACAAGTGGGACACAATTGTCAAGTTGAACAAAATTTATTGCTTATTTTAAACTTTTTTATAAAAAAAAAATAACTGAAAAGTGGGGTGTGCAATATTCTTCATTCCCTTTAAGTTAATACTTTGTAGCACCACCTTTTGCTGCGATTACAGCTGCAAGTCGCTTGGGGTATGTCTCTATCAGTTTTGCACATCGAGAGACTGAAATTCTTGCCCATTCTTCCTTTGCAACTAGTTCGAGCTGAGTGAGGTTGGATGGAGAGCGTTTGTGAACAGCAGATTTCAGCTCTTTCCACAGATTCTCAATTGGATTCAGGTCTGGACTTTGGCTTGGCCATTCTAATACCTGGATACGTTTATTTGTGAACTATTCCATTGTAGATTTTGCTTTATGTTTTGGATCATTGTCTTGTTCAAAGACAAATCTCCATCCCAGTCTCAGGTCTTTTGCAGACTCCAACAGGTTTTCTTCATGAAGGGTCCTGTATTTTCCTCCATCCATCTTCCCATCAATTTTAACCATCTTCCCTGTCCCTGCTGAAGAAAAGCAGGCCCAAACCATGATGCTGCCACCACCATGTTTGTCATTGGTGATGGTGTGTTCAGGGTGATGAGCTGTGTTGCTTTTACACCAAACTTATCGTTTAGTATTGTGCTCAAATAGTTCGATTTTGGTTTCATATGACCAGAGCACCTTCATTCACATGTTTGGTGTGTCTTCCAGGTGGCTTGTGGCAAACTTTAAACTACATTTTTTTATGGATATCTTTGAGAAATGTCTTTCTCCTTGCCTCTCTTCCATAAAGGGCAGATTTCTGCAGTGTATGACTGATTGTTGTCCTATGGACAGACTCTCCCACCTCAGCTGTAGATCTCTGTAGTTCATCCAGCGTGATCATGGGCCTCTTGGCTGCATCTCTGATCAGTCTTCTCCTTGTTTGAAAGTTTGCATGGACGGCCGGGTCTTGGTAGATTTGCAGTGGTATGATACTCCTTCCATTTCAATATGATTGCTTGGACAGTGTTCCTTGGCATGTTTAAAGTTTTGGAAAACTTTTTGTAACCAAATCCATCTTTAAACTTCTCCACAACACAGTATCACGGACCTGCCTGCTGTGTTCCTTGGTCTTCATGATGCTATCTGCGCTTTAAACAGAACACTGAGACTATCACAGAGCAGGTGCATTTATACGGAGAATTGATTACACACAGGTAGCTTGTATTTATCATCATCAGTCATTAGGACAACATTAGATTATTCAGAGATCCTCAATGAACCTCTGGAGTGAGTTTGCTGCTCTGAAAATAAAGGGGACAAATAATATTGCACGCCCCACTTTTCAGTTATTTATTTTTTTAAAAAGCTTAAAATAAGGAATACATTTCGTTCAACTTCACAATTGTGTCCCACTTGTTGTTGATTCTTCACCATAACATTACAATTTTTATCTTTATGTTTGAAGCCTGAAATGTGGGAAAAGGTTGAAAAATTTAAGGGAGCCGAATACTTTCGCAAGGCACTGTGTCTATTTCTCTCTATAAATCTATCTTTATATATATACTGTACATATTTCATATTTATATCTATCGCTATTTCTCTGTTTATATTTTATCTATGTCTCAGATAGATGAGATATACTGTATAATAGATATTATAGACCTACAGATGGAAAAACTTGTAAGTAGATCAAAAGGTGCATACATAGATGGATAGCTATCTATAGGTATAGGTAGATATGTATAGCGATAGGTATCTAAATCATATCTATTTCTAATGTTAGCAGAGTGTGGTTTGCTGGACAGAGTTGTAGTGTGTAGTGCATAATACATGTATTGAGTTTGCTGAGGAGTTGTATGAAATTGTATCACAGTCAGACAACACAGATAAGCTTGTGTGAGGAAGAGCAGAGGAGCTTGTGTTGGCATCCTGACAGAGCTCAGCACTGTGCCAAAGTCTGAGGTAAACTGCTGAGAGCTCACACACTGTGTTGGCTCCGCCCCCACCCTCGGAAAGCTGTGTTCAGTGTGTGTAAAGCTGAAGATCGAATCCGCCAAAATCCGGGACCGGATCCGTCACGCTATGACGGATTGAATGAAAAATCCGGATCCGTCACTCTCCTGTCAGAAGTGTGCGCGGCTGTGATGGTAATGCGCTTTCAGACTCGTACAAGTCTGACATGACATCACCTGGCACAGCCTGCGCTGTCTGAACATGAGCATACATGTACCTAGAAACACATGCACGCTTCTGTCAGAAGTGTGCACGGCTGTGCCGGTGATGAGGCTTTTTTTTTTTTTTATTTAAGTAAATTAAAAAAAAATACAGCGTACGGTCCTCCCTAATTTTGATACCCAGCCATGATAAAGCCAGCTGAGGGCTGGTATTCTCAACCCACAGCCGCCTGGTATTGCCGCATCTATTAAAAGTGAATATCCCGATGCTTTACTGGCTCTTCTCAATTGCCCTGGAGCAGTTGCAGTTGGCAGCTGCAACTAAGCCCTAGGTTAGTGATGGCACAGGAGTCTATGAGATACCTGCATCAAACTAACCTGTAAATGAAAGTAAATAAACACACACACACAGAAAAATCCTTTATTTGAAATAAAGTACAAAACACGCACCGTCCTTCACCTCTTTATTAATCCCAAACACCCTGCAGGTCTGACGTAATCTACACGAGGTCCCACGCTGCTTCAGCTCTGCTACATAATAATAATAATCTAAATAATCATTAATTGATAACCTCTGAATATAACGAGGCTGGGATTCCACAAAAAATGTTCAATAGAGGCAGTATTCAATTATATAAATCTTTATTATATCAATAGTTAAAAAACATAGAGACACAAATACAAGGACATTGAAATGAACACAGAGAAAATATCTCCTGGTGTGTTGAGGGGGCATGTACAAAGAATCAGAATTAATTGTGTAATATCCAGGAAGATATAAGTAATCCTTTGAGGTAGATATATCTATCTATCTATCTATATAGATATATATATATATATATATATATATATATATATATATATATATATATATATATCTCTATATATATATATCTATATATATATATTAGCTGTAGCACCCGGGCGTCGCCCGGGATAGTATTTGTCACTCTGTCTCTCTCCCAGTCTCTGGCTGTCTCTGGCTGTCTGTCTCTGTCTGTCTGTCTGTCTCTGTGTCTGTGTGTCTCTCTCTGTGAGTTTAGGGTGCTTTACACGCTGCGACATCGCTAGCGATTGCTAGCGATGTCACGAGCGATAGCACCCGCCCCCGTCGTTGGTGCGATATGTAATGATCGCTGCCGTAGCGAACATTATCTCTAGGGCAGCGTCACACGCACCTACCTATTCTGCGACGTCGCTGGAGACACCGAACAATCCCTCCTTCAAGGGGGAGGTGCGTTCGGCGTCACAGCGACGTCACAAAACGGCCGTCCAATGGAAGAGGAGGGGAGGAGATGAGCGTCCGGAACATGCCGCCCACCTCCTTCCTTCCTCATTGCCAGTGGATGCAAGTAAGGAGATGTTCGTCGTTCCTACGGTGTCGCACACAGTGATCTGTGCTGCCGCAGGAACAACGAACAACCAGCGGCATGCCCCACCAGCGATATTATGAAAAGGAGCAACGTGTCAACAATCAACAATTTTTGACGTTTTTGCGATCGTTGATCGTCGCTACTTGGTGTCACATGCTGCAAAGTCGCTAACGACGCCGGATGTGCGTCACTAACGACGTGACCTCGACGATATATCGTTAGCGATGTCGCAGCGTGTAAAGCACCCTTAAATCTGTCTGTTTGTCTATCTTTGTCTGTGTCTCTCTATCTTTGTGTCTGTCTGTCAGCCTCGTTGCCCATCTGTCTCTTTCCCCGTCTGTCTGCCTTTTTGTCCTGTCTGTTTCTGTCTGTCTGTCTCTTTCCCTGTGTGTCTTTCTGTCTGTCTCTTTCTGTCTGTCTTTTTTTTCCCCTATCTGTCTCTGTCTATTTCTCTCGCTCTCTGTTTCTCTCCCTCTGTTTGTCTTTATCTCTTTGCCTGTCTGTCTGTGCCTGTGTGTCTGTGCCTGTCTATCTATGCCTGGCTGTCTTTCTCTCAGTCTGTCTCTCTGTCTCTATCCGTCTCCCCACCGACATGTTATTACCCTACACATAAGCTTCTTATACTAACAGTTTATTTTGTTCCTATAGCAAACCAATCACAGCTGCTATTAATAGCTTTTAGCTCGCAGCTCCATTCACTTTAATGGAGGCAGGTTTTTTGGAGAGTAACTGTAAAGCGCGGGGTTAAATTTTCTCATCAAAACATAGTCTATGACGTTCCCTGAGTCACATGGGGTGTCTGTGCAAAATTTTGTGATCGCAAATGCGACGATGCGGATTACTTTAGCGGACACACACACACACACACACACACACACATATATACACTCAGCTTCATATATTAGATATATATTAGATATATAAATTGTTTTATATATATATATATATATATATATATTGTTATATATAACAATTTGTATATGCACTATGTTTTTAGGTAGATGCAAGGATTGATTTAAGAAAATAATCCAATATCCGTGTAACGAAATACATGTTATACAATTATTATTGACCACGGATATATTAACATGCAATAGTTCATGCCAATCCAATAATATCCAGGCTGAAATGACTCAAAATTGCAAGAGAAATCAGATAATAATAATTCTGTTATAATACACATAGGAATCAGCCAGGTATATTAGTCTGCAATATGCAGACAATAGGGGCATATCACCAGAGCTACAATAATGATGATTCAACCATTAAGTAAATAAAATATTAATTTCCGATCAATGTACAGCCCCACATACCAATCCAATGATCGTTTCACGATAGCTTCATCAGGGAGTGATGTGAGGGAGTACACCCATGACTTAAATACCTGTTTAGTGTCACAAACTCACCACCAGCGGATCCAGGAGAGGCGGCGAGTGTCCGAGAGAAGTGGACACACTGGACCACAAGGGGAACCCGGACTTACCCTTTAGCAGGTGGAGGGGCTGACTAAGCGCCCGCCGCAAGGCGGGACGCCAGGTGCCACTCCCAGGGCAAATGACCGGAACTGTGGCAGGTGAACGGGCCAGGGTGACAGCCAGACTGGGGTACAGAACACGGAGCAGGGACCTGAATGGGAACGAGCAAGGTAAGCACCTGCAGACATCAGGCACGAGACACCAGGAGGATGTCAGGCATGGGTCCACAGGCATAGGTTATGGACATCAGGTCAGGCTCCAGACATTGGGCAGAAGTCATCAAACACTAGACATCGGGTAAAGGGTGCTTTACACGCTGCGACATCGCTAACGATATATCGTCGGGGTCACGTCGTTAGTGACGCACATCCGGTGCCGTTAGCGACATCACAGCGTGTGACACCAAGGAGCGACGATCAACGATCGCAAAAACGTCAAAAATTGTTGATCGTTGACACGTCGCTCCTTTTCCAAATATCGTTGGTGGTGCATGCTATGTGAGACGCCGCAGGAACAACGAACATCTCCTTACCTGCGTCCACCGGCAATGAGGAAGGAAGGAGGTGGGCAGGATATTCCGGCCACTCATCTCCGCCCCTCCTCTGCTATTGGGCGGCCGCTTAGTGACGCCGCAGTGACGTCGCTATGACGCCGAACGCACCTTCCCCTTGAAGGAGGGATTGTTCGGCGGTCACAGCGACATCACTGAAAAGGTATGTGCGTGTGACGCTGCCGTAGTGATAATGTTCGCTACGGCAGCGATCACCAAATGTTGCACGAACGACGGGGGCGGGTGCTATTGCGCACGAAATTGCTAGCTATTGCTAGCGATGTTGCAGCGTGTAAAGCACCCTTAAGGCTCCAGACATCGAGCAGAGGTCATCAGACACTGGCCATTGGGTACAGCAAGCACGGACTGCAATAGAGCAGTGCAGGCCTCTGCTCTGTTTGTGTACCGTATTTTTTGCTTTATAAGACGCATTTTTATTCCCCCAAATTTGGGGGAAAGTAGGGGGTGCGTCTTATAATCCAAATAAACGGATTAGATACTGCAGCGCCCTGGGAAGGTGGGGGCAGCTCTGGAGCAGTGCTGGAGGTCGAGGCAGGCTGGTGGAGGCTGGTGAAGGCTGCAGGAGGCAGCGGGGGATCTCCTGCTCCGACTCATATAATCTGCACTGCCGCTGTCCATCACCGTGGTGCTGAAACCGCACCGCGTTGATGAGCTGGGGGATCGGCGGATATTATATGTGCCTGCGCCCCCCCTTTGATGGCACATGCCCCATGTTAGAGATGACCCCCATGCTGCTGCACATAGTAAAAAAAAACTCTTTACTTATCTCCTCCAGCGTGTCTCCCCGGTCTCCCTGCTGCCGCTGTGATCAGGCACGCAGAGATGATGTAACTCTGCTATGCCCATCACATAACCAGCACCGAGAAGCAGGAAGTGCAGGAGCTCAGCAGCACAGACGGAGACACCGGGAGGACAGCACTGGAAAAGGTAAGTAAAGAGTTTTTTAATTTTACTATAGGCAGCAGCATGGGGGCCATATCAAACACAGGGGGACATGTTCCATCCATAGGGGGCCATGGGCAGCACAGGTGGACGTGTGCCATCCATAGGGGGCCATGAGCAGCACAGGGGGGGCGTGTGCAAGCTGTAGGAGACATGTGCCATCTATTGGAGACCTGTGATAGCTGTAGGGGACGTGTGCCAGCAATAGGGGACGTGTGCCATCAATAGGAGACATGTGCCAGCAATAGGGGACATGTGGCATCACTGGGGGACGTGTGCCAGCATAAGAGGGCTATATTTAATATAAGGGGGCCATATCCAGATTAAGAGGGCTAGTTATAGGATGGGGGGGCTAGGTGGGACATATACCCTATATGGTTTGTTAGACGGACACTGGAATTATAAGACGGACCCCATTTAACATTAAAAAAAAATCTCTTTTCCTTCACCAAATTTGGGGGTGGGTCTTATAATCAGGTGCGTCTTATAAAGCGAAAAATACGGTATATATTTGTGTTTCTTCAGATATTTTGTCATACAATGCCTGATGTCTCAAAAGTTTGCTTTGTAACATCCTATTTTATTTTATTTTAGTTAGCCATTAAAAGGTATCCCAACTACAAAATTATAATTTTGTTTCTCTCACTGAGAGCAATCAATTATTTAAATACCTGTATCACAGCTGACCTGTTAATTGGAGAACGCCCCATTACTGGACGCTGCATACTATGGATGCGCCATGCCATCTCCAAGGCCAGAAGTGGAACAGCATCCGCAGCAGCAACATCGTCGCTGCCGATGACGTCGACACATCCCCAGGATGCGGAGAGGGCACCGCGCATGCGCGCATGCGCGCAGCAGCATCAGCGCTCTCCAGCTGCGTTATAGAAGGATAAGTGCCATCTTATTGAGGACCAAAGGTTATAGTACTATGATGTACCATTCTATTGTGCATATATGAGATAGAAGATCTCTATCAATCTATAAACACATCAGAGTGATGAAAATAATCACAATAGATGTTAAGTATTACCCCAATTACAAAATAAGACTCAGAAATGCATAACATTAAGTTACTTGATCCTTATATATCCTTGTTGCTAAGGGGAAAAGCACCATATTGGAGATCAAGAAAAAAGGGGGATTATCCGTATTATTATAAATATATACTCCTCCTAAATCCAAATTGTAAGCTGGCATATTTTCACATAGCATACACAATATTATTAACAATTTATATATTGCTTAAATATAATTGTCAGACGAAACCCATAACCAGGTATAGTCATGAGAACACCCCCTATTGAGATCTATTAAAACAATGGAGGGTTGAAAAGTATACCACCAAAAATCAGGGTGTAGGTTCTCCTTTAAAAATATGTGCACAGAGGAAAGAAACTCCAATAAAAAGTGTGTTCCATATCAATATGATCGAGACAGGATGGTATGGATCCAAGTTAAATTACAGAACACTCCATATCAATCAAGGTACCTCTTACTTGTGAAAAGCCATAACATTAATCCCCTTAAAAGAAATTATATGATGAAAAATGAATTATTGACAAGGGAATCACATTATAAGCTATGTCCTATAGTGGAATAATCGACATCAGGTAGCATGGACTCAGATGGAGTCCACACTCACCAGCGTTGATAATTCATGCAACATATTAAAGAAAATTAGAAAAACTCCATTGATCATTTAGACCATTTGGTTTCATGCTCCTCAATAAAGTTAACCATTTGCATTCCAATTGGCCTAGTCTTTTTGCCATGTCACCTCTTCTGTTGTCCAAATGTAGTCTGTCAATCCCTGTGAAGCAGAGGAGATGTCCCTGACCAAAGTGAAAATCACAGAAATGTCTGGCCAATGGTTTGAGTTTGGTGATCTCATCAGTTTGGTCATCGGTAATCACCTCCGCCGCTTTAATGTCCTTGACATGTTCTAATATACGAATATACGAACACGAAATTTACATATGGTCATGCCTATGTATAATTTGTCACATGGACATTTCGCTAAATAGAAAATATGCGTAGTCCTACAATTAATATAGTGGAGTATCTTGAATGTCCTGGTATCTGTGGAATTGGAAAACTTACCCCTTTTCAATATATATATGTATGCAGAACAATTGCCACATTCCATGATCCCCACTTAGGGCCTTTTGAATTGAAGATGAAATTAGATGTTGATCCCATATAGTGGCTATGACCCAACATGTCACGTAGGGTTTTGCTACATTTGGTGACAAAAAGAGGTTGATCTGTGACAATTCTAGACAAACCTGGATCTTGTTTAAGGATAGGCCAAAATTTGGTTACAATGCTAGTTAACTCATTCCATCTAGAATGATAGGTGGTGATAAAGCAGAGTTTGTTCTCAGAGGTGTTCTTAGTACGGGGGAGTCAAAAGTGTTGTCTCTCAAGATTTTTAGATCGTTGATAAGCCCGATCAATATATTCCCTGCGATATCCTCGAAATCTTCGACGAAGATCATGTGCTTGCTGTTAAAATTCTTCTTCTTTATCACATATACTGTACATCTTGCACGAATAAATTGACCAGTGGGTATTCTCGAATGATGTGTGATGGATGAGCCGATCGTGCATGCAGAAATGAGTTAACGCTAGTTTTCTGCCAATGGATATTAGTATGCAAGCCACCTTGGGTATCCACTGTAATACATAAATCCAGGAAATCAATGGTTGTTCGGCCAATGCAATGAGTCAATTTAATATTCCACGTGCTGGTATTAAGATGCATGAGGAATCAGTCCACTAGTATTCTGGATCCCTTCCAAATGAACAGGATATCATCAATAAATCTTATCCAGCATACTACTGAACCAGAGAGGGTTACATCCCTAATTTGAACAAATTCTCGTTCCCACATTCCCATAAACAGATTGGCGTAGGATGGGGCACATGCCACCTCCATCACCACACCCCTCTTCTGTAGGAAGAACCTGTCTTTAAAGACAAAGTAATTATGGGAAAGGATGTACTCCATCAAAGTCAAAAGAAATTCTTTAAATCCTTCATCAAGATCACAATTTGAAAGATAAAATCGTAGAGCTGATAGTTCAAGGGAATGGGATATGCTCGTGTGGAGGGATTGCACATTGCAAGTGACGAGATACATATCCCCATGCATATGTATCCTGTCAAGTCTCTGAAGGACCTCTGTGGAATCCTGCACAAAAGATGGCAGCTCCATAACAAGAGGTTTAAGAAAGTGGAGAAGGAGCTGTGAAATTGGCTTGACAAGACTCCCATTCGCCAAGACAATTGGATGGCCTGGAGGATTTGTCATATCCTTGTGCACCTCAAGTAATAAATATAGTGTAGGTACACAGTGTTATGGACAAGATTATGAACTATTATGAGTATTAAGAGTTATATAAAGATATCCAAAAAACAGGATTTAAGTACTTGAATTGTATTCTTGGCTCCTAGCCAACTGGTTCCTTTAACCCTAGAACGCATACCTGGGGCCTCGCAGGCCTGCTAGGTCATTTGTTTTCTATGGTGGATTGAATTGCTTGCGCGTTCTAGAGTTAAATGTGTCTTAACTTCCGCAATAAAGCCAGTCATATTTTCTATGCAGATTTGTGTTCATTTCTCGGGTCTGTGTGGAAGAATAGTATGCATACTACTAACAAATAACTCATATGATTTGGATGCAGACGGGGTTAAGGTAAATGCATAATTTCGATTGCATCACTGTAAATTCATGGCCCCCTTAACAGATGGTGCCCGAACGTACCTTAGGACGGAACTTCTGGATGACAGACAGCCGTGCTGACACTTTGATTCGAAAAGGCAACTACACGACAGGGGAGAATGCGCAGCTCCAGACATGAGAAAATTGCTCTTCTCTCACCTTGCAGACCTCATGCGTGTACTTGCATTTCGAAATGGGGGGTTGGGCTGTCCCAGTCTAGACACCTAATGACCGCAATCTCGAATTTGACATGTATTCGGGTGTGGCATGTATTCTGAATCTTCCTTTAAACAAAAGACCAGACATCTACACTGGAGTAGAGGCAGATGAACTTGTTGTGTTATTGTTGTTCACTGAGATAGAATCTAGATGTTTGTATCTATAATGTATGCAGTTTCTGGTCTAGAACACTGAAGAAATGTTGAAATTGAAAAAAGAGAAGTGTTAGTTTTCTATTTGAAAATCTGTGAATGAGGTCAAATTAGACCAGCAACTTTAAGATGAAGGAATCTGTAAGTGACAGAAGGTGAGACGCATGTTGAAAAAGAAAATGGAGAATTTTCCCAAGGGGGGATTAGATGAAAATTGATTGAAGGTACAGGATATGATATTGAACTTCAACGAAAGTGAAAGTATTGGGATGGATTGAAGAGATGTAATTCTGAATCTAGTAACTACACTATGTGTATTTTACCTGTCTGTGAAAATGGCTTCTCCAGGCCCATTATTAGAAGCAACGCCCTCCACCCTATAAGCTGTCCCATAGGTTGGACTTGTGTACTGTCTGTAGAGCACTGTGTCCACGTAATCCCACCCCATTATTTCCTGTCCTGAATGTAGATTTCTTTCTGTCACTCTGTGTTTTGCCCAGCCCTGGAGTGGGGTATGGTATTGGGATATTATGTCAGGGTCTGACAGGAGATAGGGATACGCTGGAGGCTCGGCCCTGACCACCATTAGGTCTACCGTCAGGATGAGGGAAAGCACAGGGTCTCTAGTCACAGGGTCAGCCCAGGGGTCCCTATATAATACATATTCCCAGTGACAGATTGAATACCTCCCGAATGTAGATGGCACGACCCATGTCCCTCCCTCCCAGGCCTCTTCAGACGCCATTTTTGGCCAACACCTACTTCCTCTTTTAGCGGCCATTTTAACTCAGACACTACATAGTTCCTCTTTTGACGCCATTTTAGTCTGGCCGACACCCAGTTCCATTTTTCAGTCGTTATCTCAGGACCCAAAGCCACTGCTCTGTTTATTGCTGATGCAGCAGAGGCTGCAGAGGAGGGATATAGGGACCTGAAATTACACTGTTTTTTTTGGTCATATATGCATTTTTTGCCACATTATGTTCCCCACTAATGAACCTTAGCAGAGGACATTGTTGATAGTCCTGTGGAAACTTTTTTCCTTCACTTTTGCATATTTGTTTTTGCTGCACCTAGTATACAATTTATTAGGCCATATCAAGAGACTGCTCACTATTAGTCCTGGTGGACAGTGAATATTTTCATGCCTATGGCAGTTGCTGCTTAGCCTAGTTTTGAGATAATCTCGCTTGTATGTTATCCTGGCTGGTATCTTGCACAAGAAAGAGTTCCCTGATGTAGTGGGGGAGGATCATGTGGTCCTAAGGGGATTTTGATAATCAGGAGTTGGCATATACAGTGCCTACAAGTAGTATTCAACCCCCTGCAGATTTAGCAGGTTTACACATTCGGAATTAACTTGGCATTGTGACATTTGGACTGTAGATCAGCCTGGAAGTGTGAAATGCACTGCAGCAAAAAAGAATGTTATTTCTTTTTTTTTTTTTAAATTGTGAAAAGTTTATTCAGAGGGTCATTTATTATTCAACCCCTCAAACCACAAGAATTCTATTTGGTTCCCCTAAAGTATTAAGAAGTATTTCAGGCACAAAGAACAATTAGCTTCACATGTTTGGATTAATTATCTCTTTTTCCAGCCTTTTCTGACTAATTAAGACCCTCCCCAAACTTGTGAACAGCACTCATACTTGGTCAACATGGGAAAGGCAAAGGAGCATTCCAAGGCCATCAGAGACAAGATCGTGGAGGGTCACAAGGCAGGCAAGGGGTACAAACCCTTTCCAAGGAGTTGGGCTTACCTGTCTCCACTGTTTGGAGCATCATCCGGAAGTGGAAGGCTTATGGAACTACTGTTAGCCTTCCACGGCCTGGACAGCCTTTGAAAGTTTCCACCCGTGCCGAGGCCAGGCTTGTCCGAAGAGTCAAGGCTAACCCAAGGACAACAAGGAAGGAGCTCCGGGAAGATCTCATGGCAGTGGGGACATTGGTTTCAGTCAATACCATAAGTAACGTACTCCACCGCAATGGTCTCCGTTCCAGACGAGCCCGTAAGGTACCTTTACTTTCAAAGCGTCATGTCAAGGCTCGTCTACAGTTTGCTCATAATCACTTGGAGGACTCTGAGACAGACTGGTTCAAGGTTCTCTGGTCTGATGAGACCAAGATCGAGATCTTTGGTGCCAACCACACACGTGACGTTTGGAGACTGGATGGCACTGCATGCGACCCCAAGAATACCATCCCTACAGTCAAGCATGGTGGTGGCAGCATTATGCTGTGGGCCTGTTTCTCAGCCAAGGGGCCTGGCCATCTGGTCCGCATCCATGGGAAGATGGATAGCACGGCCTATCTGGAGATTTTGGCCAAGAACCTCCGCTCCTCCATCAAGTATCTTAAGATGGGTCGTCATTTCATCTTCCAACAAGACAACGACCCAAAGCACACAGCCAAGAAAACCAAGGCCTGGTTCAAGAGGGAAAAAATCAAGGTGTTGCAGTGGCCTAGTCAGTCTCCTGACCTTAACCCAATTGAAAACTTGTGGAAGGAGCTCTCAAGATTAATGTCCACATGAGACACCCAAAGAACTTAGATAACTTGGAGAAGATCTGCATGGAGGAGTGGGCCAAGATAACTCCAGAGACCTGTGCCGGCCTGATCAGGTCTGATAAAAGACGATTATTAGCTGTAATTGCAAACAAGGGTTATTCCACAAAATATTAAACCTAGGGGGTTGAATAATAATTGACCCACACTTTTATGTTGAAAATGTATTAAAATTTAACTGAGCAACATAACTTGTTGGTTTGTAAAATTTATGCATCTGTTAATAAATCCTGCTCTTGTTTGAAGTTTGCAGGCTCTAACTTATTTGCATCTTATCAAACCTGCTAAATCTGCAGGGGGTTGAATACTACTTGTAGGCACTGTATAAGGGTTTTTTTTGGCAGCACCCAATGATATTTTGTGTCTAAAGGCCGCTTTACACGCTGCGATATCGTGACCGATATCGCTAGCGTGGGTACCCGCTGCCCGTGGCGCACAACGTCGCCCAGACCCATCACACTACTTACCTGCCCTGCGACGTCGCTGTGACCGGCGAACCGCCTCTTTTCTAAGGGGGCGGTTCGTTTAGCGTCACAGCGACGTCACAGCTGCGTCACTGAACCGCCACCCAATAGAAGCGGAGGGGCGGAGATGAGTGGGACGAATATCCCGCCCACCTTTTTCCTTCCGCATTGCGGCCGGGAGGCAGGTAAGGAGAGGTTCCTCGTTCTTGCGGTGTCACACGTACCGATGTGTGCTGCCACAGGAACGAGGAACAACTTCATTACTGCTGCAGCAACGATATTTGAGAATGGACCCCATGTCACCGATGAGCGATTTTGCACGTTTTTGCAATGATGTAAAATTGCTCAAAGGTGTCACACGCAACGGCATCGCTTAAGCGACCGGATGTGCGTCACAAAATCCGTGACCCCAACAAAATCGCTGTAGCGATCTCGTAGCGTGTAAAGCCCACTTTAGTCTATCCTTTGTGTCTTAGTTAGCAGGGTCTGTCAGAAGATAGAGATACGCTGGAGGCTCGGCCCTGACCATCATTAGGTCTACCATCAGGATGAGGGAGAGTGCAGGGTCCCCAGTTACAGGGTCAGCACAGGAGAGGTAGAGTAGGCACACTCCACCGCTATCTCTAGATGTGTATATATAGTCAGGGGGGTGCTGCTTGCTAGTTACCAAACACTCTTGTGCTCTTTTTTTCACCAGGGTTTTAGGGGATCTTAGTTTTTAGAATGTCAGTGTTTTCCTGACTCCAATTTACACCTATTGCTCTTTGTTACAAACCTGGTTATAGTCCTTTGTATCATATCTCCAGAGCCCATATGCAAACAACTACAGCTGTTAACTCCTGATTACAGAGTAAAGGACCAAGAGACTCCCTTTCAGGCAAGACTTATGGAGATGAATCTCTAAGTCCAGGGCTACTAGTCTCTTGAGTTCTTTCTCATAGACACTTAACCTGATTTCGTCCGTGGTGGGGATAGAAAGAAATGTATTAGTATTAGAAACCTTTGAGAGGATACTAGATATGTCCTCGTCTCTATACGAAAAAGTCGTGAAAGACATGTATACTCAATTTGTGATACAGGAGCAACAGGTAAAATAATAATATAGAGATAAACCTGACTCAACCGTGTGGATGGTGCTCAGAAGTAAACTACAACCAGAAGTTAAAGATAACTTCGGCACTCATACAGGAAAAGTAATGTAAAAATCACAAGTTTCCTTTCGTGCTTTTTTATTGTGAAAATACATTAACAGATAATCCCTTATCGTTACCACCAATGTTTCGGCTGGAATTATGGACTTTAACAGGGTGATAGGGATCTGTATACAAAGCAAAAATCACAATCAAGATGTGTATAATGATATCTTATACAATAGAAAAATCATATATGTACATATTTCTCACAAATCATGAACAAGAAACAGTATGAAACCTAAATATGAGATGACATATCGCATACTCATCAAAAGATTATGAATTAAATTCAGTGTTTTTTCAAATCACATGTCGTGGTGAATATATATTGTTTCTAGAAGGAGAGAAAAAAAAAGACATTGTAAATACAATGAATATTCAATTACAAACAGAGGCCACAGGGGGTCAGTATAGATTCAAAAGGGATTGAGGGAGGAAAAGTTTGAAAAAGGAAGAGAAAGGGGGAATAATTAATCATGAGTCTTATTACCTTACTAGTTAAAGAAACCGGGAATTATCCCTACGTCCATCCACCAATATATATAGTTTAGAAAAAAGAAAGTAATTTCTGCAATGGTAATGTTTTTTTATTTTTTAAATGGATACCAGTGTACAGTCCATGACAGAAGGTCTGTCGCTTATCCATGTTATGTAAATAAAAGATTATAAACTGACTTTAAAGTCATCCATTGGTTTTATAAATTACTCTTTTGAAAGCTGAAATCCTCCCAAATTTGGTTTAGGTTATGAAAATAAAGTTGCTGCAAAGCTGAAATATTGATCATTTAATGAACACAGAAAGGTCAGATTTTGGCAAGACAAAAGTTTAACTTCTAGTACAAAGATATGTTGCATAACATTGGTGAATGAAGTTGTGGTGCTTTTAGAGCCATATTTAATATTTTATGTGACTTCCATGAGTTTGAAGGACTGCATCCATGCAGTTCAACAATGATTCATACAATTTATTGATGAAGGCATCAGGAATAGCAAAGAATGCAGTCTTACATGCCTCCCAGAGTTAATCTAGATTCTTTGTTTTTTTCTTCCAAGCTTCCTCTTTCATCCTACCTCAAACATGCTCAATGATGTTTATGTCTGGTGATTGGGCTGGCCAGTCCTAGAGCACCTTGATCTTCTTTGCCAGGAGGACATCCTACGTGATAAACTATGCTACTTGAACATGTGGTCTGATTTATATAGGCCTGATCTCTAGGCAATTACGTGTTCGCACACATAAACAGGTGCGTGACATCATGGCGGCTCGTGAGGTGGAAGACACTACAACACTGAAAATTCTACCCAGGCATTTTCGTAACTGTCATGATTGTAATCCTAACCATCTCAGGATTAGAGGCATTGATTGTCTTCATGGTGGGATACGAGGGGGGATTTACAGCATTGACTGGCACAAATTGAGTGCCGGTGGATTGTTACTGTTAGATTATTAACACCGAAGGGCCTTAATGAAAAACTTAGCTTTGCCCCTTTTTATAAATGAGGTAATTAAATTATCTTTCCTCTTGTTGTGTCCTTCTGCATAATAATTGTTTCATAAATGACTCCTTTGTCCAATATTATCATCTTTCTTCCTTGTTGAGTTTAATTTGTGTGTTTTCGCTTTTAATTTGTTTTATAGTGCTTATATCTTGTATGCCACTGGATCTTGCTCCCAAAGCGTCTGATGTCACTTGTGCTCTATTGAATCATTATACATCAGTAATATCCTATTATACATTGGATGTGTGAACCTCCTATCATGGTGCTTTTCATTGGGAAATTTTTCCACTGACCTTCACAAGATGGTGCCAAGGGGTGGTCCTCCTGTAGTTCCGTGGAGCGCATGCGTTGTTTGCCTGCGGCGGTTGGGTGCTGATGATGCCTCATACAAGCGACGGTCTGAATATGACGTCTGAAGGGGTTTTCCCTCAGCCCTGTCGCTGGAGTGCTGACGTGGTTTCCGTCCAGCGCTTCGGCTATTGGTGCTCGGTGAATGGTGCATTCAAAGGAAAGAACACGGTCCCTACAGTCAAACATGGCGGAGGTTCCCTGATGTTTTAGGGTTGCTTTGCTGCCTCTGGCACTGGACTGCTTGACCGTGTGCATGGCATTATGAAGTCTGAAGACTACCAACAAATTTTGCAGCATAATGTAGGGCCCAGTGTGAGAAATCTGGGTCTCCCTCAGAGGTGATGGGTCTTTCAGCAGGACAATGACCCAAAACACACTTCAAAAAGCACTAGAAAATGGTTTGAGAGAAAGCACTGGAGACTACTAAAGTGGCCAGCAATGAGTCCATACCTGAATCCCATAGAACACCTGTGGAGAGATCTCAAAATGGCAGTTTGGAAAAGGCACCCTTCAAATCTCAGGGACCTGGAGCAGTTTGCCAAAGAAGAATGGTCTAAAATTCCTGCAGAGCACTGTAAGAAACTCATTGATGGTTACCGGAAGCAGTTGTTCGCAGTTATTTTGGCTAAAGGTTGTGCAACCAAGTATTAGGCTAAGGCAAGCGTCACACGGGACGATAAATCGTGCGATCGCATAAGCGATCGCACCCGCCCCCATCGTTTGTGCGTCACGGGCAATTAGTTGCCCGTGGTGCACAAAGTCGTTTACCCTCCGTCACACGCACTTACCTCCCGGGCGACATCACTGTGGGCGGCGAACATCCACTTCCTGAAGGGGGATGGATGTTCGGTGTCACAGCGTCACACAGCAGCCAGCCAATAGAAGCGGAGGGGCGGAGATGAGCGGGACATAAACATCCCGCCCACCACCTTCCTTCTGCATTGCCGGCGGGACGCAGGTAAGCTGTGTTCGTCGTTCCCGAGGTGTCACACGGAGCGACGTGTGCTGCCATGGGAACGATGAACAACCGGAGCACAGAAGGAGGAATGACTTTATGAAAATGAACGACGTGTCAACGAGCAACGATAAGGTGAGTATTTTTGCTCGTTCACAGTCATTCGGAGGTGTCACACGGTACGATATCTCGAACTATGCCGGATGTGCGTCACTATCGACGTGACGCCGACGACATATCACCCGATATATCGTACCGTGTGACGCCGCCATAAGGGTGCCAACTTTTGTCTGGCCCATTTTTGGAGTTTTGTGTGAAATGATCAATGATTTCATTTTTGTTTCATTCTCTTTTGTGTTTTTTCATTGCAAGCAAAATAAATGAAGATAATAATACCAAAGAATTTGTGTTTGCAATCATTTTCAACTAGAAACTGAGTATTATCTGACAGAATTGCAGGGATGCCAATACTTTTAGCCAGCGCTGTATTATGTCACACAAAATAGTTATTAAATAACATTTCTCACGTGTCTACTTTACATCAGCACAATTTTTCAAATTTTTTTTTGCTAGCAAGATAGGAGAGTTGAAAATTTATTAACAATTTATCATTTTCAAACAAAATTTACAAAATATTTTTTTTAGGGACTGGAGATGAGCGAACCTGTTCAGTAAAGGTTTGCCAATTTGAAATTCAGTATGTGCCTGAGCTTGTTTGTTTGGGGCTCGGCTTCTGAGCCCCTCCCCCAAAAGTCGGTAATGTTAATTTTTCTTCATCAAACGCTAGCCGCGTTTCCAAAATTGCTTTCTTAATTACATATTCTACTTTTGAATAGGATTGTGTTGCTGTTTGATGTGGCAATGTGTAAAATCAGTGAAGGAGGCAGGGACTCTGGACCTGGAGAAACCAGATGCGTGCGGCGCCGTTTTTTTTTCCATAACTTTATTTGTGGATGTTGTTGCAGCCAATCACGGCATAGCAAACATCTACAAGGTTCAGACAGAAGGGCTTCTGTCATTGACTGCTTAAGTCACATATCCGCGTGCATATAAATCACAGACATGTTGCGTTATCGCCATTTTCTGAATGTCAAATGTTAGGGAAGGTACTGCCTCCTGGGCTGCTAGAAAGTGAGCTTCGTTAGGAGTTTAATGCTAGCTAGTTGAGATAGGAAAGCGATAGTTTACAATAGGGACATGCAGTGTAGGTGGGCTTAGCTACGGGTTTAATCCTGCGTAGTTCACATATATAGGAGAGCAATAGTTTACAATAGGGACTTGCAGTGTAGGGAAAGGTGTGTATGCGACATATCGGCATATTTCATGATCAAAATAGGTATTGGTACTTGTAGTGCTTGCTAAAGAGTTGCCAGTGAAGCATGTAAATAAATATTTCTATATATTACTGGCTACTGAAAAGTATGCAAGCACAGTCATAGGTCTTGTTACTTGGTGCGTGGCCTAAAAAAACAGCAAGTGAAGTATCTAAAAAGTGGTTCTTGGCAATTTTAATTGCCTGGTCAAAATTCTGCAAACACAGTTATAGGTATTGTTACTTGTTAGTGCCCGGCCTAAAAAATTCCTAGGGAAGTGTCACGGTCTTTTCTCTGTTGCAGAGTTTTGTGACAGGTTCGGGGTCAGAGTCTCACTTTATCTCTGCTGATTAAATGTATTCCCTTTCCTTTGGGGAGGAGAGAGTTAATGTCAGTTTACCTTTTAGTAGCTCTTGACTCCTAGTCAGGTGTTTCCGGTTTGTACCACACCCAGGTCCTATAAATACCTTTTACTTCACCAGAGGGTGACGGTTATTTTCATTCATTTGGAAAGTTGGTCAGGAGGAAAAAGAAGCTGGAGAAACCCTCTCTCTGAGACTTATTTTGTGGGCTGCAGCATTGATGCTTGATACAGCAGGTTTAGGTGTGCTGGTTGTACGGTATGGATGTTACCCAGTAGTCTGTTTTCTTTCTCCCTTTCTATGCTGTTTCCCCTTGTGCACTTTCCGGAGTCATGAAAGACAGGAAGATTTGGTAACCTTGACCTCTGTATTGCAGTAGAGAAACCAGAAGCAGATTATTAAGCTTCAAAGATAGATGGATGGATAGATAGATAGCTACATAGATAGATATATAGATACAGGGATAGACAGATTGAGGGATAGATGCATGATAGATTAATAGATAAATAGAGGAATAGATAGATACATGATAGATAGATAGATGGATTGATAGATACATGGATAGACAGAGGGATAAGTAGATACATGATAAATAGATTAATAGATAAATAGAGGGATAGATAGATACATGAAAGATTGATATATAGATATATGATAGATAATAGATAAATAGATGCATGATAAATAGATACATGATAGATACAGTACATGATAGATAGATACATAGATACATGGATATATAGATACATGCTAGATAGATTAATAGATAAATGGAGGGATAGATAGATACATGATAGAGGGATAGATGCTACAGATAGATACATGATAGATAAATAGATACTAGATAGATACAGGGATTGTTAGTTAGATACATAGATAGATACAAGGATAGAGGGATAGATAGATACATGATATATAGATTAATAGATAAATAGAGGGATAGATACATGATAGAGCGATAGATAGATATATGATAGATAAATAGATAGATAAATAAATACCTAACAGATAGATACATGATAGATCGATAGATAAATACATAGAGAGATAGATAGATACATGGTTAGATAGATAGATACATAGATAGACACATGGATAGATAGACAGACAGATACATAGAAAGATACATGGATAGATAGATACATGGATAGATACCAGTCATAAATCCAGTGTGTCTAAAGCCCACTTTACACGCTACAATAAATCTTACGATGTGTCGGCAGGGTCACGTCGTAAGTGACGCACATCCGGCATCGTAAGTATGTAACGTGTAAAACCTCCGTGCAATTGCGATTGAACGAAAATCCGTTCATCGCATGCACGTCGTTCATTCCTCAAAAATGAATGTGAGGTTGTGCAATGTTCTTGAGGCAGCACACATCACAGTGTGTGACACCCCAGGAGCATTAAACGACAGTTTACCTCCATCCGCGGCTCCTGCCGACAATGCGGAAGGAAGGAGGTGGGCGGGATGTTTACGTCCCGCTCATCGCCGCCCCTCCGCTTCTATTGGCCGGCTGCCGCGTGACGTCGATGTGACGCCGAACGTCCCTCCCACTCCAGGAAGTGGACGTTCGACGCCCACATCGAGGTCGTATGGTAGGTAAGTACGTGACAGGGGTGAATCGTCTGTGTGGCATGTTCAACAAATTGAACATGCCGCACATAGGATGGGGGCGTTGCAAATCGCATACTATATTGTATGCGAAATTGCAACGTGTAAAGCAGGCTTTACACAGCCACACTCATTACAAGGTATATACACATGAGGTATATAGAAAAAAAAAATGACCTCACTCACAATCAGCAGCTGGAACATCCAAGGCCTGAGCACCTCGGCCTTTGGATATAAAACAAATGACCCCAACTTTATTCAAAGACTGAAAAATATAGACATTCAGATCCTCCTGGAAGCATGGACCAGAGCTGAAAATGAATCTCTGGTACCAATCGGATACAGGGAAATCTCTGTCCCTACCATGAAAAATAAAAACATCAAACAGGGCCGCTGCTCAGGAGGAATTTTGATCTGGTATAATGAAGAACTCCACCAATACATCAAACCAGTGAAGAGAGGAGGCAGCCACATATGGATCAGAATCAGCAGCTCCATCCTCACCTCTCAGTCCGATATCTACCTCTGCGCCACCTATATACCACCACCAGAGTCCCCCTACTTCAATCCAGACAGCTTTGAGATCTTACAAGAAGAAGCAGCCTATTATCAGGTCCTGGGCAAAGTTCTCATCTTTGGAGACCTCAATGCAAGAACAGGGAGAGAAAAAGACTTTTTGACCACAGATGGAAACATTTACATATTTGGGGCAGAGAATGACCGTCACGACTCAGAACACTCAGAGAGAAACAGCTATGACAGTACAGTGAACAAAAGTGGCAAAAAGCTACTGAACTTATGCAGAAGTTTAGAAACTCATATTCTTAATGGACGTACCAGGAGACTCTCTGGGAAGATATACACTAAACTCCCATATAGGAAGGAGTGTAGTAGACTACACCATTACAGATATGGACCTGGCAAACATTAACGCCTTCATAGTCACCCCACAAACGCACCTGTCAGACCACAGCCAACTCCTACTGTGCATGAAATCTACAGAGAAACCATCCACACAAAAGCCACAGCAGAGCAGCCTCTACAACCGACCTCCATCCTATAAATGGTCCAAGACATCAGAAATAAAATATAGAGGCTCCTACCAGACTTGAAATACAGGAGATGCTCCATAACTTCTACAGCTACAAGTACAAGTCAAACCCAGAAGGAGTGAGCCAAGCTGCAAAAGACCTCAACAAAATATTCTACACCATGGCCAAATTGTCCGACCTCAAACAAGTCAACTACAAGAGACCAAAAGAAAAGCAGATCAATGGTTGGTTTGACAAAGAATGTAAAGCCATTCGAAAGACCCTGAGAACAGCCTCAAACAAACACAGAGACACAGAGACCCCAACAACCCAGACCTGAGGGAAGCCTATGGCTATGTGTCCACGTTGCTTTTTACCTGCTTTTTTGCTCCTTTTTCAACTGCAGCGTTTAATGCCAAAATGGATGTGTTCTGCTTTTCAAGCATAGCCTATGGGAATTTGAGTTTCTTCTGCGCACTATGCTGTTCAAAATGCTGCCTTTTTGTGGCAGAAATTTGGGCAAAATCTCTGCTTTGCAGTTCAAAATGCAAATGGAAAAAACAATTGACATGTTGCTTCTTTGAAAAGCAGAGTTTTTGCCCAAATTTCTGCCACAAAAAGGCAGCATTTTGAACAGCATAGTGTACACAAGAAACCCAAATTCCCATAGACTATGCTTGAAAAGCAGAACACATCCATTTTGGCATTAAACGCTGCAGTTGAAAAAGCAGCAAAAAAGCAGGTAAAAAGCAGGTAAAAAGCAACGTGGACACATAGCCTTAGACACCTTACAAAGGCAGTACAAAACAATCCTCAGGAGGAAGAAGCAGAGCTACATCTCTACCAAACTTAGCTAACTGCAAGACACCCTCCAAGACAACTCCTTCTGGGAAATATGGAACCGCATGGACACAAAGAGCAAGAAGAAAAATGACATGCATATCCAAAATGGCAACATCTGGCTCCAGTACTTAAGAGACCTCTACAAAGACATCCCAAAAGAAGGACTAAGCCAAGAGCAGGAAAACATAACAACAAAAGTAAAGCCAATGGAGGAGAAAATCAAACATTTCCAAAACCCTCTGGACACACCAATTACTTTACAGGAAGTTGCAGAGAAAATCACTTCCATAAGGTGTAAAAAATCTAGTGGCCTGGATGGAATCCTCCCAGAGATGCTGAAGTACAGCCCACCAGAGATTCAAGCTGCAATGATTAAACTGTTCAATATTGTGCTGAATGCTTGATACTTCCCTCATACCTGGAACCAAGAACTAATCACACCCATCCACAAGAGTGGGGACAGGTATGACCCTGCCAACTACAGAGGCATATGTGTCAGCAGTAACTTGGGAAAACTATTCAACAGCATCCTGAAAAAGAGGATCCTCTGTTTCCTTACCAAGCACAATGTTCTCAGCAAAAGCCAAGCAGGGTTTGTGCCAAACCACCGCACCACGGACCACATCTACACTCTGCACAGTCTCATTCAGAACCACGTCCACAATACAAAGCATGGGAAGATATACGTCTGTTTTGTAGACTTAAAAAAGGCCTTTGACTCAGTGTAGGAGAACCTCTGCAGTGTGAGTGTGAACAGTAGAACAACGGCTTATTTCCAGCAGAGCCGAGGAGTCAGACAGGTCTGCAGCCTAAGTACAACGCTCTTCAATATTTACATCAATGAGCTGGCTACTGCTTTGGAATCTTCAACTGATCCAGGGCTCACACTCCATGATGCCCAGGTGAAATTCTTGCTCAATGCAGATGATGCTGGTGTCACAAACCGAGAAAGGTCTCCAGGACAATCTACAAATCTTGGAGAAATTCAGCTCCACATGAGTACTACCGATCAATCTAAAGAAAACCAACATCATGGTGTTCCAGAAGAGAAAAAGAAGATTTGACCTGCATCGTTCATTTGTCCTAATCAGCTGCACTCTAACAGGAACAGACAAATACATTTACTTGGGCCTGGAAATTCACCAGTCAGGGAGCTTCAAACAAGCCATAGAGACCCTGAAAAACAAGGCCTGCAAAACCTTTTATGCCATCCGAAGGAAATGGTATCATCTGAAGCCACCAGTGAGGGTCTGGCTAAAAATCTTCGATTCCATCATCGCCCCAATCCTCCTGTACGGCCGCGAAGTCTGGGGCCCTCACACTTACCCAGATTGGTCAAGGTGGGATTCCAGCCCAACAGAAATATTTCACCTGGAATTTTGTAAGCACCTTCTCCAGGTCTATCGAAACACTTCCAACAGTGCCTGTTGGGCCGAGCTGGGCAGATTCCCTCTACACCTCGCAGCTCTGAAGAGGTCACTATTAGGGATGATCAAATACCCTATTATTCACTTCGACGGATACCTCGCCGCTATTCGAGTATTCGCGAATATTCGTCCCCCAATGTAAGTCTATCCGAAACCAGAATAATTTTACGTCGGACCTGTCGGTGACCTGTGGTGACTGAGGAAAAGGCTGAAATGGATGGGAAAAGGCTGAAACAGTATGGGCACAGCCTGTAGTAGGTGCCTCACTGCATTTCTGGTATCTTTGAATAACATTGTCAGAGCAGCACGCGGTGTTTACGTTGTCGCCAGAACAGCTCTGAAACCAAAGTAAAAGAGGGGGAATTGCTAAGAAACAGTTTCTAGTGCCTAATAACTGTAATAAAACGTCAAATCAAGCCCCAACCTCCCAAAAAAACACTTTAGCATATGTGCACACGTTTTGTTTTTTACATTTTTCCTTCTTTTTTGATTAAAAAGGGCTGTAACTTATACATTATATTGGTGTCTGTCTCACACCTCCTTTTTTGGGACAAATTTGACAGCACTTTAAAAGGTCAGCTACAATGTGCCCATTAGGATGTTGACCTTGCCCTCCTCTTACTCCTCCAGCAGCACCACCGGCTCCAGTGGCCCTCTATTAAAATGTAGAGAGAGCCACTGGCTGTCCTCAAATCTCAGACTTCTTCGGGCTCTCAGGTGGGCCCTGTAACATACTTTGGGGAGAGACGGCAGTCATTTGTAGTTTTCTGCGTCCCCTATATCATTAGTGTGAAAGTTGGAATACGTACTCCATAACACTTTACAGTGCTATTGCCAATGTGGCCATTTGGATGTTGGCCTCGCCCTCCTTCTCCACCAACACCACCGCCCTCTATTCAAATTCTATTCAAATGATTCAGAAATGTATGTGTTATGGACAAACGAACGTCACGCTGGGACATCGAAGCTGATGTCCTTGATGATGATTGCATCTGACCAAAAGCAGGTTGGGAGCAGGAGGCATCATCGCCTGCTTCCTAGACCACAGTTTGTGAAGCATGCAGCACCGTGGAAGTGGCAGTTGTTTCACTCTGGAACTCAGGCTTTATTCCACTAGCTAACACCAAGGATATAAAAAAAATCCGTTTCCCCAGGGGGAATGGTTCAAAGACCATATAGCACAGCTTTAGAAGTTACTCCCAATAGCTCCCAACAGCTTATTTTTTAAAAAAAATGGTAGGATAAGCAACAGGGCATAACATGCCAAGTAGTTTAATAGATTCAGTTTCCCCAATGGATAATGGTTCAGACACTATGGAGCACTGCATCAGTAGGTACTCCCAACAGGTTTTTTTTAAAAAAATTGGTAGCATAAGCAACAGGGCATAATATGCCAAGGAATTTACTTCATTCAGTTCCCCTAGGGTGTAAAGGTTCATTCAGACATCATGTAGCTAAGCATCACAAGGTACTCCCAAGAGCTCCCAACAGCTTATTTAAAAAAAAAAATTGGTAGGATAAGCAACAGGGCATAACGTGCAAGGAGTTTAATACATTCATTTTCTCACACCACCAAAAGGTCGCAGAAAGTCTCTGTTCCCACAAGTCGATACGGAAAAATTTCAAGGGCTATCAATCGTGCAATGTGTGCAGTTATGGTTTCTGCCCTTGGGTGCGTAACAGGGTATTTTTGCTTCTTTTTGAAGGTCTGTGGTATGGACAACTGAACGGAACGCTGGGACACCGAAGTGGATGAGGTCGTTGATGATTGAGTTTGGCCAACATCAGGTTGGGAGAAGGAGGCATCAGCGCCACCTTCTTGCACACCAGTTTGGGAAGCAGGCAGCCCAGCGAACGTGGCAGAGTTTTGAGTCTGGAACTAAGGCTTTATTCCACTAGCTAACACCGAGGATTTAAAAAAAAAAAAAAAATCAGTTTCTCCAGGGGATAATGGTTCAGACACTATGGAGCACTGCATTAGTAGGTACTCCCAACAGCTTTTTGTTTTTTAAAAAAATTGGTAGCATAAGCAACAGGGCATAACATAGGAAGGAGCTAAAAAAAAATCTGATTTTGCAGGGGGCCATGTGTAACACACCGTGGAGCACAACATCAATAAAGAACACAAATAGAGACTGCTTGACCAATTGTTCTAGACAGTGTAGCCTCGACAGTGCTTGTGCCAGTGCATAATATACAAAGGCTTGAAAAATATTGCCCTGGGTGATTGGGCCAAACAATTACATGGCAGCAGCATAACAAGTTACATTAGTCATGCGGTGTTGTTAGATGATAGAAGACAAAATAGTCTTGAATGAGAAACAATGGAACTTATTTGAACTTAAGAAATCCAAATTTAGGGGCTACACTTATTATTGGGTCTTATTAACAGGAGGCCTGAGATACTCTGGGGCAATCCATCTATGGTTCAATGTGATCATCGTCAAACTGTCTGCACTTTCCGTTGATAGTCTGTGCGACTATCTGTTATTATTGACCCCGCTGAGCTGAAAACACGCTCACACTCACAGCAGGGCAAGCTAGCACTTCCAAAGCGTGTAACGCGAGGTCTGGCCAAGTGTTGAGCTTGGAAACCCAATAGTTAAAGGGAACAGTAGACTCGGAAAGCACGCTGATACGGTCACCTACATAGTCCTTCACCATCTTACTTAACTGTTCCCTCCTTGTCATCATTCCCTCAACCGTTATCTGATTTGCAGTTGACGGTTTGTGGAAATTGGACCGGTTTTGGCACATTAGTCCCCCGCCTGTGTTGCAGCTACTATGCATAGCCCTCTCTTGTAATCCTGTTGCATGAGATGACACACTACCTCTGATGCCAGCATGATCTGAGGGTAACTGAACGGAACACTGGGACACCGAAGCGGATGTGGTCATTGATGATTGAGTTTGGCCAACATCAGGCTGGGAGAAGGAGGCATCAGCGCCACCTTCTTGCACACCACTTTGGGAAGCAGGCATCCCAGGGGAAGTGGTGGAGTTTTGAGTATGGAAATCGTCTTTTTCACCTAGAGCTGTCAACCACCTAGTGGTGTGCTTGGCTAACATATGGTTTCTCATGCTGGAGGTGCCCAAGCTGGAAGTATTATTGCCTCTGCTAAGCTTGGTCTGACAGATTTGACAAATAGAAACTGTTTGGTCCGAAGGACTTTTTGAAAAAAACTCCTACACAATTGCACCACAGACCCTTGGACTCTGAGATGGCACAGGTGGTGCACGGACCCTTGGATTCTGAGATGCCACAGGTGGTGGTGTCATGTGCAGTCGATTGACCTCTGGCAGTGGTCGAAACCCTATGTCTTACAGCCTTTTTGCGGACTATGGGCACATGCTCCTCTTCACTGCTGCTCTCGCAATTCATGCCACCTGTCCATGTTGGATCAGTCACCTCATTATCGACCAAGTCATCTTCAAATTCCTGAAGGTCAATATCTTCGGGAATGGAGGTTTCAGGCTTACCTGAGGGCAACTGTGTCTCATCATCCTCCAACACTTCCACCTGATTGCCCAGCATGTCACGGCCAACAACATGGCTTTCTTCTGGCCTTGGGTGCTCAAAGATCTGTGCATCACCTCACACCACGGCCTCATCTGCGTTGGTGGTGTTGCGCGGTGAGAGGCATGAAAGGTCAAAGGGTCCCGTAAACAGTTCCTCAGAGTAACCTGCTTTGGTGTCATATGTTTCCTTAGAATACTGATGTTGTGAGGAAGGAGGACCAGGCTGAGGATTCGATGGGCCAGCCTCTGGGCTACTCAAGTCTGTCTGTGTGGACCCTTGGGATTTTCTTCTCGACAAGTAACTGGAGGCATTTTCTGCTAGCCAACTCGTTACTTGTTCGCACTGTTCAGGGCACAAGAGTGCTTTCCCACGTGGCCAAGAAAATTGGGATAGAAAGGCAGAGGTAGATAAAGCAGGAACCTTTTTCTTTGGCTCGATCACACTGCTTGGGCGACCACAACTGTCACTACCACCTCATCCATGGCCCTTACCCCTTATTTTCCCCCATTTTTTTGTTTGATTATTTGAAGGTGAATACTGTAACATGAGCTTTTCTACAGGCAGCAGAACAACACTTATGTCGGATTGTTAAACTTGTGTTAATAGTTTCTCACGATAGCTGTTTCTGTAAGTCTAAAAACAAAAGGTACCTTTATTGGACAAACTACCACTTGGAGGAGTCGACAAAGATGTTGTGAATGTCTTTCAGCCCCCAAAGAAAACAGGGTTTGACAACAATTTTATTTTAGTATTGGTTGTTGGCACTCAGACTGTGTTTTAGTAAGAGCAAGCCACTATGTAGGTTCTGTAATATATGAAGCCCCCACAATTACACGAGGTGGCTGATAGGAAGGTACTGGACTTGAGGCAGAAGTTGTGCACCTGAAAACAAGTATTAATAAAAATTGGGTAACACTGAGACTGTGTTTTAATAAGAGCAAGCAACTATGTAGGTTCTGTAAGATATGAAGATCCCCCAAAATATGCTACCTTGTTGCTAGGAAGGTACTGGATTTGAGGCAGAAGTTGTGCCCCTGACACCGAATATTAATAAAAATCGGGTAACACTGAGACTGTGTGTTAGTTGCAGGAATTCCCTAGGTAGGTTCTGTAGGATATGAAGCCCCCAAAAGTATGCTAGGTTGCTTGTAGGAAGGTACTGGCCTTGAAGCAGAAGTTGTGACCCTAACACAGAGTATTAATAAAACTTGGGTAACACTGAGACTGTGTGTTAGTTGCAGCAAGCCACTAGGTAGGTTCTGTAAGATATGAAGCTCCCCAAAATATGCTAGCTTGTTGCTAGGAAGGTACTGGCCTTGAAGCAGACGTTGTGACCCTGACACAGAGTATTAATAAAAATTGGGTAAAGGCCGCTTTACACACTGCGATATCGTGACCGATATCGCTAGCGTGCGTACCTGCCCCCATCGGTTGTGCGACACGGGCAAATCGCTGCCCGTGTCGCACAACATCGCCCGGACCCGTCACACATACTTACCTGCCTAGCGACGTCGCTGTGACCGGCGAACTGCCTCCTTTCTAAGGGGGCCGTTCGTTCGGCGTCACAGCAACGTCACTAAGCGGCCACCCAATCAAAGCGGAGGAGCGGAGATGAGCGGGACAAACATCCCACCCACCTCCTTCCTTCTTCATTGCGGGCGGGGCGCAGGTTAGGAGTGGTTCCTCGTTCCAGCGTTGTCACATGTAGCGATGTGTGCTGCCACTGGAACGATGAACTACATCGTGCCTTAAGCAGCAACGATATTCGAGAAGGAACCCCCATGTCACCAATGAGCGATTTTGTACGTTTTTCCGACGATGTAGAATCGCTCATAGGTGTCACACGCAACAACATCGCTAATGCGGCCGGATGTGCTTCACAAATTCCGTGACCCCCAACAACATAGCATTAGCGATTTCGTAGCGTGTAAAGCGGCCTTAACACTGAGACTGTGTGTTAGTTGCAGCAAGCCACTAGGTAGGTTCTGTAAGATATGAAGCCCCCCAAAATATGCTAGCTTGTTGCTTGGAAGGTACTGGACTTGAGGCAGACGTTGTGTCCCTGACACCGAGTATTAATAAAACTTGGGTAACACTGAGACTGTGTGTTAGTTGCAGCAAGCCACTAGGTAGGTTCTGTAAGATATGAAGCCCCCCAAAATATGCTAGCTTGTTGCTTGGAAGGTACTGGACTTGAGGCAGAAGTTGTGTCCCTGACACCGAGTATTAATAAAACTTGGGTAACACTGAGACTGTGTGTTAAGTTGCAGCAAGCCACTAGGTAGGTTCTGTAAGATATGAAGCTCCCCAAAATATGCTATCTTGTTGCTAGGAAGGTACTGGCCTTGAAGCAGAAGTTGTGACCCTGACACAAAGTATTAATAAAAATTGGGTAACACTGAGACTATGAATTGAGATGTGGCTGACAGGCGCTACACTACACCTGAACCCTTTGTTTTTTCAATTTTGGACCATGCTGTTAATGCTGTTAACCAGTGTACACATTGGGTAACTATGGAAACCACTTTGCATAGTTACCCGATGCGTACCATGGTTACTAGCTTACCCCGGCTCCCAGCCCATTCAGATTGTTGGTCTCCCACTGTCAAACACTGCTGCACAGCAGGAGACCAACAAGCAAAAAATAAACCAGCACTGTCGCTTTCCATAGTTACACAATGTGTACCATGGTTATCAGCTTACCGACGTACACTGGTAACAAATGGTACACAATCCTGTAACTATGGAAAGCGCTTTCGTTAGTTACCCAATGTGTACCATGGTTACCACCTTACCCTTGGCTCCCGACACACGTGTGCTTGAGCCGGCGTACGCTGGTAACCATGGTACACATCGGGTAACTAAGCAAAGCGCTTTGCATAGTTACCCGATTGTGTAACATAGTTACCAGTGTACGCCGGCTCCCTGCCCATTCAGATCGATGGTCTCCCACTGTCAAACACGCCGATGCATGCTGCACAGCGGGAGACCAACGAGCAAAAAATGAAGCATCATTATTCAAGACTTGCTGATTATATTATTATTAAATCTGCTAACCTACATACACATTCTAGACTACCCGATACGTTAGAATCGGGCCACCTTCTAGTAGATGATAAATAGATAGATACATGATAGATAATAGATGGATGGATAGATAGATAGATAGATGCATGGATAGATAGAGGGATAGATATATACATGATTGAGGGATAGATAGATAGATACATGATAGATAATAGATAAATAGCTACATTATACAGTCATGAAAAAGTTTGGGCACCCCTATTAATGTTAACCTTTTTTCTTTATAACAATTTGGGTTTTTGCAACAGCTATTTCAGTTTCATATGTCTAATAAATGATTGACTCAGTAATATTTCTGAATTTAAATGAGGTTTATTGTACTAACAGAAAATGTGCACTCTGCATTTAAACTAAATTTGACAGGTGCATAAGTATGGGCACCTCAACATAAAAGTGACATTAATATTTTGTAGATCCTCCTTTTGCAAAAATCACAGCCTCTAGTCACTTTCTGTAGCTTTTAATGAGTTCCTGGATCCTGGATGAAGGTATTATTGACCATTCCTGTTTACAAAACAATTCCAGTTCAGTTAAGTTTGATGGTCGCCGAGCATGGACAGTAGGCTTCAAATCATCCTACAGATGTCCAATGATATTCAGGTCTGGGGACTGGGATGGCCATTCCAGAACATTGTAATTGTTCCTCTGCATGAATGCCTGAGTAGATTTGGAGCGGTGTTTTGGATCATTGTCTTGCTGAAATATCCATCCCCTGCATAACTTCGACTTCGTCACTGATTCTTGCACATTATTGTCAAGAATCTGCTGATACTGAGTTGAATCCATGCGACCCTCAACTGTAACAAGATTCCCGGTGCCGGCATTGGCCACACAGCCCCAAAGCATGATGGAACCTCCACCAAATTTTACTGTGGGTAGCAAGTGCTTTTCTTGGAATGTTTGGCAGATCTGTGGTTGCAGTGAAATCATGGACGTATTGTTCCATTTGTACACAGCCACAAACCTGGCACTGATTGTCCACAATTTCACTGCAACCACAGATCTGCTGCAGATTTATCTGTGTGTGTGACAGGGCCTTTAGACTCACTTGTAACAGTGTTGGTGCCTCAGGATTGGAGAATTGCTGATGTGGTTCCGATATTTAAGAAAGGTAAGAAGGTGGATCCAGGCAACTACCGTTCAGTAAGCCTGACATCAGTAGTATGCAAATTTTTTTAGGGCATTTTAAGGGATAACATACAAAAATATATTTCAGAAAATAATATAATAACTGACAGACAGCATGGATTCATGAAAGATAAGTCATGTCTAACCAACCTGTTGGGGTTCTATGAGGGGATAAGTGCAAATCTGGATATTGAAAAAAAACAACGTAGAAAATTATCAATAAGGGATGATTGAGACAACAAAACCGTGAAAAAACCCTTAAAAACCTTTTATTAATTTTGATTAAAATTAGATACCCCATACACAATAATCACACACAAAGGTACACAAAATAGAAAAAGTACTACAGTGTAAGTTGGGATTTGGTCAGATGCCCTAAAAATTCCCCTACCTTGCCGCAGAGGTTGGCACCCTAGGGAAACGAAGTGGCGCCCCCGCTCAACGTCGGCTCATCCTCCTCTCCCTGCACTAAGCTAAAGTGCAGCTAGTCTGGGAATATAGGAGTGCACAACTAAAAATCACTGCACTGCAGATTTAGTCAAAAAAATCAATACTGTCAAAAAAACAACCAATGACAGTTCGAGATTAAATAGGTATAGGTGTGACCCTACAAAGATAACAAAGGCTCATGTGGTATAGATGTAATAACCTCCAGTCTTTATAATATAATGAATGCCTTCAAGGGACAATCTGTCCATCAGAAAAAAACAGGTCATAAAGTGCAATGGTGCTATATAGTTTATAGGAGCCTTAAAGTGCTGTGCATATTACTATGTAAACTCTCCACTCAATTAATATGGCAGCAGCATATGATTTATAAAGGTCTTAAAGTGCTGTGCATACAGTTAATCACAGTAGTTTGGTCATATTTAAACATACCACTCAATTATAATAGTGGCAGACTATAAAAATAGAACAAATAGACCACATTCAAATGTTCAGGTCCGTTGACTTGATATAGATCGTCACAGTGAGTGGTCATAAATGTTTGTTGTACTAATAAAAGCACAACTAAGGCATGTCATACCTTTACTGCGATATACATACAGCATTGACCTGACTCCTAAATAGCAGGCATACACTAGAGTATAAATATATCCAGCATTCATAAAGGTGTAAAATGAGAAAAAAATGCACTCCACTAGGAGCCAATCCACAGCAGGGGACGTAACTGCAATACAATCAATATAAAACTTCCACTGGCTAAAGTGATACTTAGCTTTAGCGCAGGTTTAAGCAGGATCGCCAGGTTATTTTACTTCAGCCGGATTGCTGGTAGCCAAGAGAAACACTTGGCTCAGAAACCGCTTGCCCGACGCGTTTCCCCCCGGCTCAGAATCCCGCCAGGGTTCTTCAGGGGCTCCCACAATAGGGTACAGGAGGCTGGCCACAATCTGCCATCCTGCCGTTCGCTCCCAGTCACCGCTTCTGCGCGTGGGAGAACCGAGCATTCTTTTAAAAAATGGCGCCTACCGACATCACCGAATATGATGTTACCCCAGGATCATTGGTATCCTTTTCATCCTTTTCTGCACTACCTTTGGCCACTGTACCCTCTTTTTTAGAGATGAGGGACTTGGGGCCATACGACCTCAGACAAAGACCTCCCTCACAGAACAGAAAGGGAAGATAGACCCTAATCATTTACGAATTATAAACCTCTCGACTTATGTACTCACTGACATTGAATGCTCAGTATTACAGACAGGATTGTCTTTTGTGCCCACTGTAAAATTTGATGCCTTCTCATGGGTGAAGGATATCAATCTCTTTATAAGAAAATTAAAGTGGAAAAAATTCTTTGCCAACCATGATTGGGTGAAGTGTGCACAATTAGGAATACCAGTAGAGTTGATGTCCGACTTTAACATTTTGATGAGTTTAGAGGAGGAGAGTAATAGACCAGGGGGGAGGGGCCTTTTTCTAGCCTTAAACTTAAAAGTAATAGAATGCCCCCTGTTAGCGATTTCAACAGTACCGACATTTTCTGCAAGCTAGTGTGAGATGATATCAAAAAGATCAATCCAAGGTCTACACCCACCAGACCGAATCTTACGGCAGACCAAAGAATGGCCATTCAAAGTCTTGGAAATAATTCCGAAATAGTAATTAAGCCCTCAGATAAGGGAGGAAACGTTGTTATAATGAACCAAAAGGAATATCTGATGGTGGGCCAAGTCATTCTATCTGACCGCTCTACTTATGAGATTTTGAAATCTGACTCTACTACGATCTATAAGAAAGAGCTAAAGAATATTTTGGGTGAAGCTAGAACAATGAAATTGATTTCCTGAGAGGAATTTGAGTTCCTATTACCGAGATATCCAATGGTGGCCACCTTTTATGCTCTCCTGAAAATACATAAGGGAGTTTGCCAGGTAAAAGGTCGCCCCATTGTGTCAGGTATTGAGGCATTATGTCAGAATTGTAGTATATATGTTGACGAAATCCTCCGTCCCTTTGTAACATCTTTACCGTCACATCTGAGAGACACTATGGACTTATTGAACAAGATCGAGGGATGGTTGTTGACCCCGAAGCCTTGCTGGTATCCATTGACGTGGAATCTTTGTACAGTTGTATCCCCCATAATATCGGTATAAGAGCTGTGGAACACTATTTAAACATCAAGGGGACCTATATGCTTCCACATAATGCTTTCATTCTACAACTGATCAAATTTATCCTGACGCATAACTACTTTATCTTTAATACGAGATATTACCACCAACTCAGGGGTACCGCGATGGGGAGCCCCTGTTCTCCCACATATGCGAACCTACTCCTGGGTTAGTGGGAGGATACTTTTGTCTTTGTAGATGATGATACAATATGGGGTCCCCAGATTAAATTCTGGGGACGCTATATAGATGATGTTTTGGTAGTTTGGTCTGGATCAGCGGAGTCTTTCGTTCAATTTATGAACCATCTCAATATCAATGATTTGGGACTGAGGTTCACATACGAAATAGGGGGAAATAAGTTACCTTTCTTGGATGTATTAATAACAAAGGAGACGGATGGGACTCTGAGTACCTCTATTTTTAGGAAATCTAACGCTACAAACAGCTTGCTCAGTTGGGAAAGCCATCACCCAGCAACCTTAAGAACTGGAATTCCGAAGGGACTGTTTCTGAGATTGAGGAGAAACTGCTCCACAATCTCAGAACATGACAAACAAGCGACAAATCTAAAAAACTGATTCAAGGAAAGGGGGTACCCAGAAACTACCATAGAAAAGGCATATAAAAATGCCTTCTGTAGCAATCGAAGTGACCTGTTGGTCACCACCCCAAAAAAAGATGATGGATGGGTAACGCGATTAATAGGGATTTACGATGATCAAAACAAGGAAGTGATGGCTATCCTAAGGAAACACTGGGGTATTCTAAGGAGTGAATAACCAGCAAAGCAAAGGTACTAAACAATTGTGGTCACAATTAAAATGTAACTTTTAATATCCAAGTTAAAAAATTTTATACCACACAACATAAACGGTTGTAAAACCAACCAAAGATTGGAGCTAATATTAGGCTCCTGTCATTACCCAGTTAAGGACACTGTATATCCGGTAGTAACAACTCTACCGAAATAACACTAGTTGAGACAAGAAAGAAAACTGTCCCATATATGATGTATACAGTTAGTAATCCACAGCAAAATGTACATTCGGTAAGAGTCACCCCACCGAAATAACAATAATTGAGACCAGAGTGTAAAACTGTCTCATAAATAGTGTGTACAATTTATAATCCACAGCGATAAATAACCATAACAAAGGTCTCACTGTAAGAAATGAAGCAAAAATAGTTGTCCAGTAACAGGGGGGGGCACCAATCAGCCTCACAATACCCCTTAGCTGGCAACAATCTGACCTGATACTTTCTTAGACCTCCCGACGCGTTTCTTAATTTAGCTTAATCCTCAGGGGACTGTGGTCAAGATATTACAGCTGCAAAGATAAACAGTATAATCAGACTAAATAATGCAAGGATCTACTAAAGAATTCGCAGAGCATTCTCAAAAAGATCTCCTTCCTACCTTCATTTAGAAGACGGACATCCAGCATACTGTGTCTGGGCTGGCATAAAGCACTGGGCTTTCAAACTTGCCGCCCTTAAATATCCTGTGGGCGGACCGCCCCACTTATCATAATAACCGCCCATAAGCTGGAAGGGCGACACCCCCCTACCAGAACTAATCAGCCATAGGCAAATGATCAGAAAGGTGTGCCGCCCACCAGAGTGTCTAACCACAATAAGTGGTGGACGTCACTCAGGCCCCGCCCTTAGAAACCAAATAGCGCCATAAACGGAGAACCGTCACTAAGTGACGTCCCCGCACATGGCGGTCATGTGATCCGTTCATGTGACGTCATGCCGGCGCCACCCATCTTGTCATTACCCATAGTGCCACGTGACCGGAACTGCGCGTATTACCCCACACGCATCCGGGCAAATGACGTCACATGAACGGATGCTCTGCATCACATGCCCGGATGCGCGTGGGGTAATTACGCGCAGTTGCGGTCACGTCGGGAGGTCTAAGAAAGTATCAGGTCAGATTGTTGCCAGCTAAGGGGTATTGTGAGGCTGATTGGTGCCCCGCCATGTTACTGGACAACTATTTTTGCTTCATTTCTTACAGTGAGACCTTTGTTATGGTTATTTATCGCTGTGGATTATAAATTGTACACGCTATTTATGAGACAGTTTTACACTCTGGTCTCAATTATTGTTATTTCGGTGGGGTGACTCTTACCGAATGTACATTTTGCTGTGGATTACTAACTGTATACATCATATATGGGACAGTTTTCTTTCTTGTCTCAACTAGTGTTATTTCGGTAGAGTTGTTACTACCGGATATACAGTGTCCTTAACTGGGTAATGACAGGAGCCTAATATTAGCTCCAATCTTTGGTTGGTTTTACAACCGTTTATGTTGTGTGGTATAAAAAATTTTAACTTGGATATTAAAAGTTACATTTTAATTGTGACCACAATTGTTTAGTACCTTTGCTTTGCTGGTTATTGACTATTTGGTAAGCAATGACACATCTTTACTTTATTCTAAGGAGTGACCCCGATATTTGTGACAGCGTATCTATACACCCCTCGGTTACATATAAAAGAGGGAAGACAATAAAGGATGAGGTTGTCCATAGTTTCTATACTCCCCCAAAAAGAAGTGATACCTGGTTGGACCGGAGGGAAGTTGGAACATTTAAATGTGGTTCATGCATATATTGCAAGAACATTGTACCCTCCAAAGAGTTTGCAAGTGCAGTTACAGGCAGGATATATAAAAATCGCAATTTCGCGAATTGTAAAACTGAGAGAATTATTTATCTCTGTACATGTACATGTCCGAAGGACTATGTAGGTAAGACTAAAAGACAACTAAAAGTGCGGATAGGAGAACATCTGGGTGATGTGAGAAATAAACGTGACACACCCCTAGCCCGACTTGTCACAATGGAGATCTGGGGTCTATCTCCTTTAGGACCATTGAAGTGATTCCCTCATCCATTCGGCTGGGGGATTGGAACAAAAAGCTACTACAAAGGGAGACACGATGGATTTTCTGGTTGGAATCCACTAATCCAGGAGGTTTGAATGAACAACTAGTCTTCTCTAGCTTCATCTGATTGGTTAAGGCTATGACCCATCTGGTTAAAATGTGATAACCTTACAGTCAATAGGTGAGATAATTTTTAATGCCAGCCATTTACCCAGTATAGGTTGATTTGTGGACCTATTGTTTACAAATATTTGTTTTATGTGGACTTATTTTTCCGTGTATATATATTTCTTTACAATTAGTTTTATCCCTACATATGAGTAACTAGAATATAGAGAGTGTTTGTTGGTGGGAGGAGCATGGTGTTTGTATTTTGTGGGGGCTCAATATGGGATTCCTTTTCTCTATGAATATTCATCCGGAACTGGGGGTAGTAAGACACCGATATAGATCTTGATGTGGGTGTCCAGTTAATGAGAGATCTCATTATGTTTCAGGCCCCACCTTTTTAAACAACTGTGGACAGATTTAAATCATACAAATGGAACGCAAGTTGCGCTCCATTACACGTTATATCTATGTCCGCGATGTCCGCTGGCACTCCCTGATGACGCATCCACTGAGATTGCGGAAGTATCGTGGTATTGCTGTTGGGCACATGTTGCGTTCCACCTGAACGCGACTTCCGCTGACGTCATAAACGGTGACGTATCCATTGTGGTTGCGGACGTATCGCAGTGACCTTCTGTGGAGCGCATGAAGCGTTCCATTTGGGTGTAACTTCCGCTAACATCATATTCGGTGATGTCGGTAGGCGCCATTTTTTAAAAGAATGCTCGGTTCTCCCACGCGCAGAAGCGGTGACTGGGAGCGAACGGCAGGATGGCAGATTGTGGCCAGCCTCCTGTACCCTATTGTGGGAGCCCCTGAAGAACCCTGGCGGGATTCTGAGCCGGGGGGAAACGCGTCGGGAAAGCGGTTTCTGAGCCAAGTGTTTCTCTTGGCTACCAGCAATCCGGCTGAAGTAAAATAACCTGGCGATCCTGCTTAAACCTGCGCTAAAGCTAAGTATCACTTTAGCCAGTGGAAGTTTTATATTGATTGTATTGCAGTTACGTCCCCTGCTGTGGATTGGCTCCTAGTGGGGTGCATTTTTTTCCTCATTTTACACCTTTATGAATGCTGGATATATTTATACTCTAGTGTATGCCTGCTATTTAGGAGTCAGGTCAATGCTGTATGTATATCGCAGTAAAGGTATGACATGCCTTAGTTGTGCTTTTATTAGTACAACAAACATTTATGACCACTCACTGTGACGATCTATATCAAGTCAACGGACCTGAACATTTGAATGTGGTCTATTTGTTCTATTTTTATAGTCTGCCACTATTATAATTGAGTGGTATGTTTAAATATGACCAAACTACTGTGATTAACTGTATGCACAGCACTTTAAGACCTTTATAAATCATATGCTGCTGCCATATTAATTGAGTGGAGAGTTTACATAGTAATATGCACAGCACTTTAAGGCTCCTATAAACTATATAGCACCATTGCACTTTATGACCAGTTTTTTTCTGGTGGACAGATTGTCCCTTGAAGGCATCATTATATCATAAAGATTGGAGGTTATTACATCTATACCACATGAGCCTTTGTTATCCTTGTAGGGTCACACCTCTACCTATTTACTTTTGAACTGTCATTGGTTGTTTTTCTGACAGTACTGATTATTTTTACTAAATCTGCAGTGCAGTGATTATTAGTTGTGCACTCCTATATTCCCAGACTAGCTGCACTTTAGCTTAGTGCAGGGAGAAGAGGGTGAGCCGACGTTGAGCGGGGGAGCCACTTCGTTTCCCTAGGGTGCCAACCTCCACTGCAAGGTAGGGGAATTTTTAGGGCATCTGACCAAATCCCGCTCTGCACTGCAGCACTTTTTCTATTTTGTGTACCTTTGTGTGTGATTATTGTGTGTGGGGTATCTAATTTTAATCAAAATTAATAAATCTGGATATTGGTAATGCAGTTGATGTGATTTATCTGGACTTTGCAAAAACATTTGATACTGTACCACATAATAGCCTTATTCTAAAGCTCCAGAAGCAAGGACTAGGGAAAACTATATGCAACTGGGTAAGGAAATGGCTAAAAGATAGGAAACAAAGAGTAGTCATAAATGGTACATTCTTTACATGGGCTATAGTCAGCAGTGGGGTACCACAGGGATCTGTGCTAGGACCAATTCTTTTTAATCTTTTTATTAATGACCTTGTGGATGGGATAGATAGTAATGTGTCAGTCTTTGCTGATGACACCAAACTATGTAGGATATTAAAAACTGACCTTGATAGTATAATATTACAAAAAGATCTCGATAAGATGTCAGAATGGGAAGATACTTGGCAAATGAGATTTAATGTTGATAAATGCAAAGTAATGCACCTAGTACGGAGTAATCCTATAACTGCGAATACATTAAATGGAAGTAAACTCAGGACTACAGAACAGGAGAAGGACTTGGGTATTTGCATTGCAAATAGGTTGAGCAGCAGTATTCAATGTCAGGCAGCAACTGCTAAAGCAAACAAGATATTAGGGTGTATAAAAGAGAGATTAGATCCCGTGATCCCAACATATTGTTAACCCTCTATAAATCACTTGTAAGGCCACATCTAGAATATTGGATCCAGTTTTGGGCATCACATTTTAAAAAGGACATTCAGAAGTTAGTCAGTTCAAAGGCGGGCAACTAGACTACTACAAGGAATGGAAGGCCTCCCATATGATGACAGGTTGAAAAAGTTAGATATGTTTAGCTTAGAAAAAAGACGTCTCAGAGGAAATCTCATTTATATGTATAAATACATGTGTGGTCAATATAAAGGACTGGCACATGACTTATTTCTTCCAAAGACAATACTAAGGACCAGGGGGCACTCACTGTGAGTGGAAGAAAAGCGATTTTGTCAGCTAATTAGGAAAGGGTTCTTTACAGTTAGAGCAGTCAGACTGTGGAATGCCCTACCTCAAGAGGTAGTAATGGCAGATACTATAACAGCTTTTAAAAAGGGCTGGAAGATTTCCTCAGTACACATAACATTGTTGTTTATAAATTACTTAGGGACAAAATGTAGAACTGGTGGAGGAAGGTTGAACTAGATGGAGCTAGGTCTTTTTTCAACCTGAGTAACTATGTAACTATGTGGAGCTTAAAAAAATGCAGGAAAAAGCTTCTCTGTACAATAAAAACACTTAAAAACGCAGATTAAAGCCTGCTTTACACCTTACAATTAGGGATGCGATCTCGTATGCGATGTGACACGCCCAGGTCGCATATGCGATCTAATGAGATTGCACGTAGGTCGTTCATTTGCTGTCACACGTGCGTTAGTAGTCTATGTTAAATTGATCAATTTTGTGTGCGATCCTTTAGATCATGTGTTCTGTGACGTATGCATTGGGCACCTTTTTTTTTTATTTATTGACTTGACAAGCGTGTGTAATGTGTAGGGATGCGTTTTTACTATGTCATCTGCCATTCAGCTCTGCTACATGGCCGCTGACAGCAGACACAGACAGCCATGTAGCAGCGGTGAATGGCAGATGACAGCAGACACAGACAGAGCCGCACTGTCAGAATGAACTCGGGTGAACTTCACCCGAATTCATTCTCATGCTGCGGTTCTGTCTGTGCCGCGTCCTGATTAGCGGTCACCGGTGAAGGACTCACCGGTGACCGCTAATCCCCTGAGTAACTGAAGTGACCAGCCCTCTCTCATATACTCACCGATCCCCGATCCCCGGCGCTGCACGGCATTCACACTGCTCCGGCGGCTTTTACTGTTTTGAAAAAGCCGGCCGCCCATTAAACAATTTCGTATTCCCTGCTTACCCCGCCCACCGGCACCTATGATTGGTTACAGTGAGACACGCCCCCACGCTGAGTGACAGGTGTCACACTGCACCCAATCACAGCAGCCGGTGGGCGTGTCTATACTGTGTAGTGAAATAAATAATTAAATAATTAAAAAAAATGGCGTGCGGTTCCCCCCAATTTTAAAACCAGCCAGATAAAGCCATACGGCTGAAGGCTGGTATTCTCAGGATGGGGAGCCCCACGTTATGGGGAGCCCCCCACCCTAACAATATCAGTCAGCAGCCGCCCAGAATTGCCGCATACATTATATGCGACAGTTCTGGGGCTGTACCCGGCTCTTCCCGATTTACCCTGGTGCGTTGGCAAATCGGGGTAATAAGGAGTTATTGGCAGCCCATAGCTGCCAATAAGTCCTAGATTAATCATGTCAGGCGTCTATGAGACACCCTCCATGATTAATCTGTAAATTACAGTAAATAAACACACACACCCGAAAAATCCTTTATTGGAAATAAAAAACACACACACATTCCCTGGTTCACCACTTTATTCAGCCCCAAAAAGCCCTCCATGTCCGGCGTAATCCAGGATGCTCCAGCGTCGCATCCAGCGCTGCTGCATGGAGGTGACCGGAGCTGCAGCAGACACAGCCGCTCCGGTCACCTCCACGCAGCTAATGAAGACAGCCGTGCGATCAGCTGCTGTCACTGAGGTTACCCGCTGTCACTGGATCCAGCGGTGGATGCAGCGGTGGCCGCGGGTAACCTCACTGACAGCAGCTGATCGCGCTACTCACCTCAGTTGCTGACTGGAGCTGACCGGAGCGGCGGTGAGTAGCGCGATCAGCTGATCTGTCACTGAGGTTACCCGCGGCCACCGCTGCATCCACCGCTGGATCCAGTGACAGCGGGTAACCTCAGTGACAGCTCAGCTGATCGCGCGGCTGTCTGCACTTGCTGCGTGGAGGTGACAGGAGCGGCGGTGTATTCTGCAGCTCCGGTCACCTCCATGCAGCAGCGCTGGATGCGACGCTGGAGCATCCTGGAGTACGCCGGACAAGGAGGGCTTTTTGGGGCTGATTAAAGTGGTGAACCAGGGTATATGTGTGTGTTTTTTATTTCCAATAAAGGATTTTTTCGGCCGTGTGTGTTTATTTACTGTAACTTACAGATTAATCATGGAGGGTGTCTCATAGACGCCTGACATGATTAATCTAGGACTTATTGGCAGCTATGGGCTGCCAATAACTCCTTATTACCCCGATTTGCCAACGCACCAGGGTAAATCGGGAAGAGCCGGGTACAGTCCCAGAACTGTCGCATATAATGTATGCGGCAATTCTGGGCGGCTGTTGGCTGATATTGTTAGGCTGGGGGGCTCCCCATAACGTGGAGCTCCCCATCCTGAGAATACCAGCCTTCAGCCGTATGGCTTTATCTGGCTGGTTTTAAAATTGGGGGGAACCGCACGCCATTTTTTTTAATTATTTAATTATTTATTTCACTACACAGTATAGACACGCCCACCGGCTGCTGTGATTGGGTGCAGTGTGACACCTGTCACTCAGCGTGGGGGGCGTGTCTCACTGTAACCAATCATAGGTGCCGGTGGCCGGGGTAAGCAGGGAATACGAAATTGTTTAATGGGCGGCCGGCTTTTTCAAAACAGTAAAAGCCGCCGGAGCAGTGTGAATGCAGTGCAGAGCTGCGCCGGGGATCGGGGATAGGTGAGTATATGAGAGAGGGGGTAAGAGGGATAGACTGACATGGACAGAGAGAGAGGGACAGAGATAGTGACGGACTGACAGAGATTAGTGCATGACAGACATTGTGAGGCGCTTCAGAACGCAGCTTTTCAGCTGCGCTCTGAAGCAGACCTTTTTTAAGCTGCGGTGCAGAGCGCACACCTGCGCACATAGCATCAGACACCGAAATCGTATGAGGGATGTCACACGTTTCAATTGACTAGTTTCGTACTACTAAACGTCCAATGTATGAGGAATAAACGACGTGTATGCGATCACCGTATTTTCGTTCAAAATCGATCGCATGTAGGTTTCACACGCAAATACATCACGAACGATGCCGGATGTGCGTCACTTACAACTTGACCCCGACGACGGATTGAAAGATTTATTGAAGTGTGTAAAGCAGGCTTTACATCTGAACCAAAATCTCATTAAATAATGGAAAAAAGGCATAAAAAAATGCAGCAAAAATGGAATACTCAGAGAAGATTGTTATTGTGTAGTTTGGTGCAGACAATGGCAGAAACAAAAAGAAACAGAATTTATGCAACATGTGAACATGGCTTTATAGGCACAAATAAGCAATATGTAATATAGTGACACATATAAATATAAGAAAATTCGGGCTGCTATGACTATGAATGAAAAGTCTGGGGCATCTGCTGAATGACCCTTACTGCCAAATGGGTGTGGCTAGGGGTGTGGTTAAAAATATGCCGCGGCATGCTGTGCACGCCCCAGGCTTTGTCTCTCTTCTCAAAAGTTGGGAGGTATGTGTATGTAATGAGATTATGTGTGTGGGGGAGGGGGGTTATTACACTGTGCAGTGTGGGGGCCTGATAACATGTATGTAATATGGTGATGTGTGTAGGGGAGGAGGCTATTACACTGCAGTGTGGGGCCTGATAACATCTATGTAATGAGGTGCTGTGTGTGGGGGAGGGGGCTTTTACACTGTGCATTGTTATGGTCTGTACTGTGTGTTCACTGTAGACTTACTTTGTGCTGCTGATGGGTGTTATGCTGTCAGGGAGGGGATTTTCAATTAAAGTACATTTAGAAAAGTTATTTAAATATTAAATTAAAGAGATATACATTAAATAAGAAAGACAAGTTTGGTTATGGACCACCCCTGCAATCTGAGAAGTCCAGCATCAGTCTCCTGTGGTCCCATCATACTCTGTATAGATTTAGGGGAGTCTTGGGCCCATCATACTCTGTATAGAGGAGCTGTGGGCCCATCGTACTGTGTAAAGCGGAACTGTGGGGACATTATACTGTGTATAGGCGATCTGTGGTCCAATCATACTGTGTGTAGTGGATCTGTGGTCCCATCATACTGTGTATAGTGGATCTGTGGTCCCATCATACTGTGTTTAGTGGATCTGTGGTCCCATCATACTGTGTTGGGGAACTGTGGTCCCATCATACTGTGTATAGAGGATCTGTGGTCCCATCATGCTGGGTATAGGGGATCTTTAGTCCCATCATGTTGAGTGTAGGGGAGCTCAGGTCCCATGATACTGGGTGTAGGAGAGCTGTGGTCCCGTCATATGGTGTGCAGGGGAACTGTACTTGGGAGACTCAGGAGAGATTGTTAAATGTTAAGTGAACACTTTAGAAGCATTATTGTTACAGGGGCACTCAGGGTATTGTGACCATTAAAGGTGCACTGGGGGCATTATTACTTTCTAGGGGCAAAATATGGACACTTTTCTAGGGCACTTGCCAAGTCAACAATATTTTCCAGGGGGTAATTTTACCATGCAGAGGGTGCAAGGGAGGCATTATTACCATGTAAGGGGCACAGTGGTGGCATTACTATGTGGGGCAGTAGGTACACCTCCCAACCGTCCCGGATACAGCGGGACTCTCCCACTTTTGAGCCTTTGCTCCCGAGTCCCAAGCGGGAGCTATGTGTCCCGTGGCTCCGCCCACCCACTGTAGTCCCGTCTCGCTGTTTCTCCATTCTATCTATTACAGAGCCGAGCGCGCTACATGAAACTCTTGTGACTGCTGCTGCTAAGGTATGAATCACCCCCTGCACCAGAGCCGACATCCCCAGCCCCGAAGCCTGTACGCTTCTCTCCAGCTGTTTTCGTTTTCTCTGACTCCCCGTGTGTTTGCTTCACACTGCTGGAGACACACGGGAAATCAGGAAACTAAGGAGAAAGTGCAATCAACACTTGTTTCCTCTCCTGCAGTTACCACTGGCTAGTAATATACAGAGTTAGCATCTGCCAATGCTTCTATTAGCTTACCGATCACATGGTCTCCTGCCTGCAGAGCTGCTGGGTCCTAGCTGCCCAACAGGTTCAGCTCTACTTTTATCCTTGCTGCCCTACCAGTTAAAGGGAACCTGTCAGGTGCAATATGCTCACAGGATTAGGAGCAGTTCTGGGTGCATATTGCTAATGCCTGCCTAACCGTCCCTGTATACTCTCGCATAGATAAAGAGATCTTTAAAAAAAGTATTTTTAAAGATCTTATATCTTATGCTAATGAGCGTGGGGACTAGTCCCAAGGGCATTACTTCGCTTGGCTAGTCGGCTCACATAGCGTGTTAGTACTCACACAGTGGCGTAATAACATGCTAACATGCTATGTGAGCTGGCTAGCCAAGCGAAAGAACGCCCTTGGGACTAGTCCCCGCACTCATTAGCATAAGATATAAGATCTTTAGAAATACTTTTTCTAAAGATCTCTTTATCTATGCTGGTGTATACAGGACGGTTAGGCAGGGATTAGCTATATGTACCCAGGACTGCTCCTGGCTCTGAATGCATATTGCACCTGATAGGTTCACTTTAAAAGGAACCTGTCGCGGCCACCACCATTGGGTTCTTATATAGAGCATTCTAACATGCTGTATATAAGAGCCCAGGCCGCTGTGTAGAAAGTAAAAATCACTCTATAATACTCACCTAAGGGGGCGATGTGGTGCAGACTGGTCGGATGGGTGACAAGTTCCCTTTAATCTCTGTTGGATGGGCTGCCCAACTGGTTCGACTTTGCTGGATCCTGACTGCCCAACCGCTTCGGCTCTGCTGTATGCTGGCTGCCCAACCACTTCGGCTCTGCTGCATCCTGGCTGCCTAACCGCTTCGGCTCTGCTGCGTCCTGGCTGCCCAACCGCTTCGGCTCTGCTACGTCCTGGCTGCTCAACCACTTCGGCTCTGCTGCATCCTGGCTGCCCAACTGCTTTGGCTCTGCTGCGCCCTGGCTGCCCAACCAGTTGAGCTCTGCTGCATCCAGGCTGTCCAACAGTTTAGCTCTGCTGGATCCGGGCTGCCCAACCAGTTCTGCTCTGCTGAATCCTGGCTGCACAACTACTTCCACTCTGCTCCATACTGGCTGTCCAACCACTGCCACTCTGCTCCATACTGGCTGTCCAACCACTTCCACTCTGCTCTATACTGGCTGTCCAACCAGTTCAGCTCTGCTGGATCCTGGCTGTCCAACCAGTTCAGCTCTGCTGGGTCCTGGCTCCCCAACCAGTTCAGCTCTGCTTCGTCCTGGCTCCCCAACCAGTTCAGCTCTGCTCTTTCCTGGCTGCCCAACCAGTTCAGCTCTCCTGGGTCTGCCTTTTTAAAGTCAATAGCCACTTCACAGGTCGTGCTAAAATCCTATTTGTTTAGGGCTTCACACAGAAGGCAGTGACAGAGCAATTGATGTTTGGCAAAAACACAATGTGAACATAGCCTTAAAGTGACAGGTATTATCTCCCCAATAATAGCACAAATAATAATGCGATGTTGGTTAATTGGGGTTATCTGTGCAGGACTTTTGGATTTTTTTGCTTAAGGGGCTAAGAATTCACAAACAAGTAGTTGTTATCTACCTGCCTGTTCTGCGCAGCGCTGATGTGTGCCGACTCAGAGTGATCACAGACGGCTCCTGGTGGTGATTCTGCTGCTTCATTTCATCTCAGTGTGGAGAGGTGATGGTAACGCTTCTCATGATTACAGCAGTACAATAAGTCTTCTCTAAAGATGGTGTCACACATAGCGATGACGACAATGACGTCGCTGGTAAGTCACCATTTTCTGTGATGTAGCAGCGACATCCCGTTGCTGTCGATGTGTGTGACATCCAGCAACGACCTGGCCCCTGCTGTAAGGTCGCCAGTCGTTGTTGAATGTCCTGCTTAATTTTTTGGACGTTGCTCTCCCACTGTGAAGCACATATCGCTGTGTGTGACAGCGAGAGAGCGACGAACTGAAGCGAGCAGGGAGCCGGTGTCTGGCAGCCTGCGGTAAGCTGTAACCACGGTAAACATCGGGTAACCAAGAAGCCCTTTCCTTGGTTACCCGATATTTACCTTAGTTACTAGCGTCCGCCGCTCTCACGCTGCCAGTGCCGGCTCCCTGCTCCCTGCACACGTAGCTGGAGTACACATCGGGTAGTTAACCCGATGTGTGCTCTGGCTAGGAGTGCAGGGAGCCAGCGCTAAGCAGTGTGCTCTCATGCTGCCAGTGCCGGCTCCCTGCTCCCTGTACACATAGCTGGAGTACACATCGGGTAATTAACCCGATGTGTACTCTGGCTAGGAGTGCAGGGAGCCAGCGCTAAGCGGTGTGCTTTCACGGTGCCAGTGCCGGCTCCCTGCACACGTAGCTGGAGTGCACACCGGGTAATTAACCCGATGTGTACTCTGGCTAGGAGTGCAGGGAACAGGGAGTCGGCATTGGCAGCATGAGAGCGGCGGACGCTAGTAACTAAGGTAAATATCAGGTAACCAAGAGAAGTGCTTTCCTTGGTTACCTGATATTTACCTTAGTTACGCTTCCACGCGTCGCTGCTAGCTGGGGGCTGGTCACTGGTCGCTGGTGAGATCTGCCTGTTTGACAGCTCACCAGCGACCATGTAACGACGCAGCAGCGATCCTGATAAGGTCAGATCGCTGGTTGTGATCGCTGCTGCGTCGCTATGTGTGACACCACCTTTATTGCTTCTATTAACCCCTTCACCCCGGGAGATTTTTCATTTTTTCCTCTCCTTCTTCCAAGAGCCGTACTTTTCTATTTTTCCGTCAATTTTGCCATATGGGGGCTTTTTTTTTGTGGGACGAGTTGTTCTTTTGCATGAAACCATTAGTTTTACCATATAGTGTACTGGAAAACGGTGAAAAAAAATCCAAGTGGGGTGAAATTGCAAAAAAAGTGTTGTTTTTGGGATATGTTATTCACCGTGTTAAATATATGGTGAGGCTGACAGGTCAGTAGGACGCCTCAGGTCAGTACTAGTTCATAGATAACAAACATGTAAACTTTTACTTTTATCTAAGAGGTTAAAAAAATTCAGAAGTTTGTGTGACGACATGGACTCTCAATGCCTAGCATGGGTTAACTTTTCATAAAATTCAGCCAGACATGAAGACAGTTTGTTTATAGATGGGGAATAATCCCTCATTGTTCTACAAGACTCTTGAGAGTTTAGTATTGAAGTTTTTGTTGCCTCATGTAATTGTTTTAGCCACTGAAGGCCAGACACACAGATAAATCAATTATGCGAACTTCCCATTGTATTACTAAGTGAATTGCTAGATGTGATGTAACTTACCTGTCTCACGCTTGTCTCTGGATATTTGAATATGGCTTGAAATCTAGCCAATAAGAGCCCAGTCTTTTCCACCAATTGTGAAGACCCCAATCGTCTGAATGAAGAGCTCAGGGGGGTATAAGAAGGAGGACTGTCCATTGCCCAGGGAGACTCTTGCTCCATGCTACCAATCTAGGATCTGCGGATCCAATTGGCAAGCCATAACTGAACCTGGATTATAACACTACATGGACTTCACCATTGAATGCAAGGATTCGGCTGTGATACCAGAGACTACTTAAGGAAGAAACCAAGGTTGGGACAATTTGATCACCTGGCTACAGACTTTGCAGACCTCAGCCAGCTTCCTAAATCTGGCGTTATTCCATTCTCGGTGGGTGCCCACCGAAAGCGGGGTGCTGCTGGATTGGAGTAAGTAGCCCTGGAAACTCTGAGGCAGGGACATTCTCACCCTTCCGCTGGCTCACCAGGAATTAGAAACTGTTGCCTGTTACATTTGTGTGTTTTGCTGGTTATGTGCTATGTGCCCTTAATTGTTTGGGGATCCAATAAAGTCTTAATATTGTCATTCCCTCACCCTGTGTTGTCTGAGTAGTGTTACGCCCACGGTTAAGGAGGTCGGCCGTTCGCTTGGGATGAGCCCTGGACCATGCTGTCTTCTAAAGGCGGCCGGGCAAGCGGACGAGAGCACCCACTGACCCCCGTGTCTCCACAGTTTGTCCCTCAAAAAATTGGGCTTTTTGCGCTTTTTTCCGAGACCCATAGCGTTCTCATTTTTCAGGATCTGGGGCTCAGTGATGGCTTATTTTTTGCATCCTAAGCTAGCGTTTTTAGGGATACAATTTTTGTGTACATGCTAAGTTTTGATCGCCTGTTATTGCATTTTAAATAATTTTTGTGGCAACCAAAAACCGTAATTTTGGAGTTTGGAATTGTTTTCTCACCACACTGCGTACCGATCAGATTATTTGATTTTATATTTTGATCGGGCATTTCTGAACACGGCGATACCAAATATGTGTATATTTTTTATTTTTTAAAGTTTTATTTTCAGTGGGGCAAATGGGTGAGATTTGAACTTTTAGGTTTTTTAGTCTTTCATATTTTTAAAAACTTTTTTTACTTTTTTTATTTATTTTACTAGTCCCCCGTCTAATGACTTGTTCTTTTCTGTTGATCTAGGCTGCACAGCTCTGATCAGCAGAAATGCTTCTTTCCTGTCAGTGCCAGCGCTCTGTCAAGTCTCACAGGAAATACGTCATGGTAGCAACAGGAGTCATCACATGACTCCGAGCTACCATGGCATCCATCATCTCCCAGTGATTGCGTCACAGGGCTCTGATGGCAGCGGGGAATGGCGTGGCCATTTAAATCACGTCACATTTTGACAGTATGATCTAAGTGAAAAGCAGGCGCGGGTGGATCACGGATCCACCTGCGCCTGTTAGCGCCACATTTCTGTTGTTCAAATCAGAAGATGTGTTTCGGGGTCACCACCGATTCACAGCTGGCGGTAATTACCTCGACATTACCAAGGACAATACTATGAAGAAAAAGACATGGATCGCACATCCCAAAAATACAATGATCTAAAGCCGCTAGGCAAAAAATTAAATAGAACATGAGGTTCTTTTGTTACCATTCTGATCAGATTGTATTAAGCCCACTGCCACGTCACGGCAAACCTCTTGAGTGGGTCCCTAACCTGACCTTTTTGTGTGGCACCGTGCACTGACCACCGCCGCAGCGACAAAGCGCCAGCAGGGCGGGCGACCTGGTGCCTCAACAAGGTTTACCAAGGACAAACTGGTGTCGTAAAGGGGTTAACCAAAAGCACAATGTTATTAAAGATAATTTATCTAATAGAGTAGACCTTATATGTAATTTGCAGCTTTTACATAGTTTATATTAAGGTGTCAGATCTGCTTTAGAATAGAATTTAGAATTAAGAATATTTTATATTTTTTCTGTTTATAATTATTGTTTATAATACAGTGTGATCGGCAGTGCTGACTGGGTGTGGACGGGGAGTGATTATGGGTGTGACTAGTTGTGAAATGGGTGTGGTTAGGGGTGTGGCCTAAAATTTCCACTGCACGCATGGCGCGCCGCACAGTTTGTCCCTCTTTCCTTTCTTTGAAAGTTGGGAGGTATGCAGTAGGAGGAGCATTGTTATTGTACCACACAGCAGATGCAGTAATAGGGGCACATTAGGCAGCAGTGGCTCAGAATTGGTGTATCAGCAGGATGAGGAGTTTGTGTAGGTCAAGAATAGACGAGGACTGTGCTGTATACAGTTAGGTCCAGAAATATTTGGACAGTGACACAAGTTTTGTTATTTTAGCTGTTTACAAAAACATGTTTAGAAATACAATTATATATATAATATGGGCTGAAAGTGCACACTCCCAGCTGCAATATGAGAGTTTTCACATCCAAATCGGAGAAAGGGTTTAGGAATCATAGCTCTGTAATGCATAGCCTCCTCTTTTTCAAGGGACCAAAATTAATTGGACAAGGGACTCTAAGGGCTGCAATTAACGCTGAAGGCGTCTCCCTCGTTAACCTGTAATCAATGAAGTAGTTAAAAGGTCTGGGGTTGATTACAGGTGTGTGGTTTTGCATTTGGAAGCTGTTGCTGTGACCAGACAACATGCGGTCTAAGGAACTCTCAATTGAGGTGAAGCAGAACATCCTGAGGCTGAAAAAAAAGAAAAAATCCATCAGAGAGATAACAGACATGCTTGGAGTAGCAAAATCAACAGTCGGGTACATTCTGAGAAAAAAGGAATTGACTGGTGAGCTTGGGAACTCAAAAAGGCCTGGGCGTCCACAGATGACAACAGTGGTGGATGATCGCCGCATACTTTCTTTGGTGAAGAAGAACCCATTCACAACATCAACTGAAGTCCAGAACACTCTCAGTGAAGTAGGTGTATCTGTCTCTAAATCAACAGTAAAGAGAAGACTCCATGAAAGTAAATACAAAGGGTTCACATCTAGATGCAAACCATTCATCAATTCCAAAAATAGACAGGCCAGAGTTAAATTTGCTGAAAAACACCTCATGAAGCCAGCTCAGTTCTGGAAAAGTATTCTATGGACAGATGAGACAAAGATCAACCTGTACCAGAATGATGGGAAGAAAAAAGTTTGGAGAAGAAAGGGAACGGCACATGATCCAAGGCACACCACATCCTCTATAAAACATGGTGGAGGCAACGTGATGGCATGGGCATGCATGGCTTTCAATGGCACTGGGTCACTTGTGTTTATTGATGACATAACAGCAGACAAGAGTAGCCGGATGAATTCTGAAGTGTACCGGGATATACTTTTAGCCCAGATTCAGCCAAATGCCGCAAAGTTGATCGGACGGCGCTTCATAGTACAGATGGACAATGACCCCAAGCATACAGCCAAAGCTACCCAGGAGTTCATGAGTGCAAAAAAGTGGAACATTCTGCAATGGCCAAGTTAATCACCAGATCTTAACCCAATTGTGCATGCATTTCACTTGCTCAAATCCAGACTTAAGACGGAAAGACCCACAAACAAGCAAGACCTGAAGGCTGCGGCTGTAAAGGCCTGGCAAAGCATTAAGAAGGAGGAAACCCAGCGTTTGGTGATGTCCATGGGTTCCAGACTTAAGGCAGTGATTGCCTCAAAAGGATTCGCAACAAAATATTGAAAATAAAAATATTTTGTTTGGGTTTGGTTTATTTGTCCAATTACTTTTGACCTCCTAAAATGTGGAGTGTTTGTAAAGAAATGTGTACAATTCCTACAATTTCTATCAGATATTTTTGTTCAAACCTTCAAATTAAACGTTACAATCTGCACTTGAATTCTGTTGTAGAGGTTTCATTTCAAATCCAATGTGGTGGCATGCAGAGCCCAACTCGCGAAAATTGTGTCACTGTCCAAAGATTTCTGGACCTAACTGTATGTGAGAAGTCAGATGTGTCTTTGTTGTAATTATCCGCCGACAAGCCCTGGCTGGAGAAGTCATGTCAGTCTGGGCCAGATGGAAAAAATGGCCCAGGAAGGGGACAAACACACAAGAAGGAGGGCATATATAAAATGAAGGGGACAAAAACCAGGATGGGGACATATATAGCAGAGTGGGCCCAGGAGGAGGACATGTCTACACCAGCAGGGGCCCCGATTGGGACATATATACCAGGAGGAGGACACATATGCTAGGAAGGGGACAATTAAACCGAGATGGGGACATATATACCATGAGGAGGACATATATACCAGGAAGAGGACAGAAACCAGGATATATATATACAGTGTTGGCCAAAAGTATTGGCACCCCTGCAATTCTGTCAGATAATACTCAGTTTCTTCTTGAAAATGATTGCAATCACAAATTCTTTGGTAGTATTATCTTCACTTAATTTGTCTTCAATGAAAAAAAAAATGTCAAAAAGCCAAATTGGATATAATTCCACACCAAACATAAAAAAGGGGGTGGACAAAAGTATTGGCACTGTTTGAAAAATCATGTGATGCTTCTCTAATTTGTGTAATTAACAACACCTGTAACTTACCTGTGGCACCTAACAGGTGTTGGCAATAACTAAATCACACTTGCAGCCAGTTGACATGGATTAACGTTGACTCAACCTCTCTCCTGTGTCCTTGTGTGTACCACATTGAGCATGGAGAAAAGAAAGAAGACCAAAGAACTGTCTGAGGACTTGAGAATCCAAATTGTGAGGAAGCATGAGCAATCTCAAGGCTACAAGTCCATCTCCAAAAACCTGAAAGTTCCTGTGTCTACGGTGTGCAGTGTCATCAAGAAGTTTAAAGCCCATGGCATTGTGGCTAACCTCCCTAGATGTGGAAGGAAAAGAATTGACGAGAGATTTCAACGCAAGATTGTGCGGACGGTGGATAAAGAACCTCGACTAACATCCAAACAAGTTCAAGCTGCCCTGCAGTCCGTGGGTACAACAGTGTCAACCTGTACTATCCGTCGGCGTCTGAATGAAAAGGGACTGTATGATAGGATACCCAGGAAGACCCCACTTCTTACGCCGAGACATAAAAAAGCCAGGCTGGAGTTTGCCAAAACTTACCTGAGAAAGCCTAAAACGTTTTGGAAAAATGTTCTCTGGTCAGATGAGACAAAAGTAGAGCTTTTTGGGAAAAGCCATCAACATAGAGTTTACAGGAAAAAAAAGAGGCATTCAAAGAAAAGAACATTGTCCCTACAGTCAAACATGGCGGAGGTTCCCTGATGTTTTGGGGTTGCTTTGCTGCCTTTGGCACTGGACTGCTTGACCATGTGCATGGCATTATGAAGTCTGAAGACTACCAACAAATTTTGCAGCATAATGTAGGGCCCAGTGTGAGAAATCTGGGTCTCCCTCAGAGGTCATGGGTCTTCCAGCAGGACAATGACCCAAAACACACTTCAAAAAGCACTAGAACATGGTTTGAGAGAAAGCACTGGAGACTACTAAAGTGGCCAGCAATGAGTCCAGACCTGAATCCCATAGAACACCTGTGGGGAGATCTCAAAATGGCAGTTTGGAGAAGGCACCCTTCAAATCTCAGGGACCTGGAGCATTTTGCCATTGAAGAATGGTCTAAAATTCCTGCAGAGCATTGTAAGAAACTCATTGATGGTTACCGGAAGCGGTTGTTCACAATTGTTTTGGCTAAAGGATGTGCAACCAAGTATTAGGCTAAGGGTGCCAATACTTTTGTTTGGCCCATTTTTGGAGTTTTTTGTGAAATGATCAATGATTTGATTTTTGTTTCATTCTCCTTTGTGTTTTTTCATTGCAAGCAAAATTAATGAAGATAATAATACCAAAGAATTTGTGATTGCAATCATTTTCAAAAAGAAACTGAGTATTATCTGATAGAATTGCAGGGGTGCCAATGTTTTTGGCCAGCACTGTGTATCTATCTATCTATCTATCTATCTATCTATCTATCTATCTATCTATCTATCTATCTCTATCTCTATATATACAAAGCAAGAAGGCCTGCGGAGACACCATCACATGTTTGTTGATCTCCCTAAGGTCAACCATCCTTGCTCACATAGTCTTTTACTAGGCAATGTCCCACTAGCCAGATTCCTACTCCACACTGATGAGGGGCAAATACCCCGAAACGGCTGTCTGTGGATGGATACCATGTTTGGCATAGGTGGTCTCCTTGACTGGAGACTGCCCTTCCCGTGGTTGTTCCTTCCCGGTGAAAGACCTGGCTAGTTTCCTGCCAGCGTTGAGAAACATGTGATGGTGTCTCCACAGGCCTTCTTGCTTTGAATATTTCCCAGGGGGCATTGCTCTAGAATCACTGCGTTGAGAAACACGTGATGGTGTCTCCGCAGTGGTGGATGTTGATCTCCCTAAGGTCAACCATCCTTGCTCACATATCTCTATATATATATATATATATATATATATATACATATATATATACAAACCAGAATGTGCCCAGAAGGGGATATAGATAAATTTCTCCAATCACCCTCTACAACAGCACAACAAGAGGATTACTCACTACTAGAGTTGAGCGCGGTTCGCGGTTCGTGGTTCTCCAGTTCTAGGCTCGAGTGATTGCAGGGTTGTATTTTTTTTTCCCCTCTAAATATTGTATTTCTATAACTGTTACTTGTTTGTATATGATCCTCCTGAATTGTAAAGCGCTACGGAATATGTTGGCGCTATAGAAATAAAGATTATTATTATTATTATTATTATTTTGGGGGCTGTTCGAGATCGAACTAGAACTCGAGCTTTTTGCAAAAGCTCGATAGTTCTAGATACGTTGGAGAACGGTTCTAGCATCAAAAAGCAGGGCTTTTTACAGCTACAGTGTGCAGGAGCCATCGCTGGCAGCCTGCCAGAAGCTGATAACCAAGATAAACATCGGGTATCCAAGCAAAGCGCTTTGGTTAGTAACCCGATGTTTATCTTAGTTACGTGCAGGAAGCCGACACTTCCCCGCTCAGCTCACTCCGCCCCCTCCTGCCCGCGGCATGTATTGTACACACACACACACACTCACACACTCACACACACACACACACACACACACACACACACACATGGTCCCGCTCGGCTTACCTGCGGTGATGAAGTCCCGCCATCCCGACCTCAGCGCTGTCACTGTCCTCTATGGCCGCCGCTTGTCACATCACCTCTCGCTTCCGACCCGAGACTGACTAGCGGTGACGTCACGGGCCTCTCGCGATATTTGGCTGTGAAGGCGGCGGTCATTGAACTCAGTGACAGGGGCTGTTAGTGTGCAGGAGATCAGCGCAGGTAATGTACCTCGCTGACAGCAGCACTTGTCATGCTCTGCAGTGACCTGGGCTGACCCATTGATGTTAGCTCAGGTCACTGCACTGCTCTCCCAGCCAATGGGGAACATCCTGCTCTTCATTGACTGGGACAGTGTGGATCGTCATGGAAACCCCTTGGATTACAGCAGACCTGGATTTGTTTTTCATTCTAATAAATTGGTTAAAGAGGGAATGTTTTGGGGAGTGTTTTTTCAAATAAAAATGTGTTTGTCGTCTATTTTTTTTTATTACTGACTGGGTTGGTGATGTCGGGTATCTGATAGACGCCTGACCTCACCAACCCCAGGGCTTGATGCCAGGTGACATTACACATCTGGTATTAACCCCATATATTACCCCGTTTGTCACCACACCAGGGCGCGGGATGAGCTGGGGCGAAGCACCAGGATTGGCGCATCTAATGGATGCGCCACTTCTGGGGCGGCTGCGGCCTGCTATTTTTAGGCTGGGGAGAGTCCAATAACCATGGACCTCCCTAGTCTGAGAATATCAGGCCCCAGCTGTCTGCTTTACCTTGGCTGGTGATCCAATTTTGGGGGACCCCTACGTGTTTTTTTTTTTTAAATTATTTATTTAATTTAAAATAACAGCGTGGGGTGCCCTCAGTTTTGGATTACCAGCCAAGGTGAGGTTGCCAGCTGTGGTCTGCAGGCTGCAGCCGTCTGCTTTACCCTAGCTGGCTACAAAACTAGGGGGAACCCTACGTCATTTTTTTTTTCATTTTTTTGGCTAAATACAAAGCTAAGCACCCCTTAGTGCCACATGAAAGGCACCAAAGGGTGCTCCACTTTTTCTCCACTTTTTCTCCATTTTTTCTCCACTTTTTCTCCACTTTTTCTCCACTTTTTCTCCACTTTCTCTCCACTTTTTCTCCACTATTTCTCCATTTTTTTCTCCATTTTTTATCCATTTTTTTCTCCACTTTTTCTCCACTTTTTCTCCACGTTTTCTCCACTTTTTCTCCATTTTTTTCTCCATTTTTTCCTCAATTTTTTCTCCACTTTTTCTCCACTTTTTCTCCACTTTTTATCCATTTTTTTTCTCCACTTTTTCTCCACTTTTTCTCCACTTTTTCTCCACTTTTTCTCCACTTTTTTCTCCTTTTTTTTCTCCACTTTTTCTCCACTTTTTCTCCATTTTTTTCTCCATTTTTTCCTCCATTTTTTCTCCACTTTTTCTCCACTTTTTCTCCACTTTTTCTCCACTTTTTCTCCACTTTATCTCCACTTTTTTTCTCCACTTTTTCTCCACTTTTTATCCATTTTTTTCTCCACTTTTTCTCCATTTTTCTCCACTTTTTCTCCACTTTTTCTCCATTTTTTTCTCCACTTTTTCTCCACTTTTTCTCCACTTTTTCTCCACTTTTTTCTCCACTTTTTCTACATTTTTTTCTCCACTTTTTCTCCACTTTTTCTTCACTTTTTCTCCACTTTTTATCCACTTTTTCTCCACTTTTTCTCCACTTTTTATCCACTTTTTCTTTACTTTTTCTCCACTTTTTCTCCACTTTTTATCCACTTTTTATCCACTTTTTATCCACTTTTTATCCACCTTTTCTCCACTTTTTCTCCACTTTTTCTCCACTTGTTTCCACTTTTTTCTTAACTTTTTCTCCACTTTTTCTCCATTTTTTTCTCCATTTTTTCTCCACTTTTTCTCCACTTTTTCTCCATTTTTTTCTCCACTTTTTCTCCACTTTTTCTCCACTTTTTCTCCACTTTTTATCCATTTTTTTCTTCACTTTTTCTCCATTTTTTCTCCACTTTTTCTCCACTTTTTCTCCATTTTTTTCTCCACCTTTTCTCCACTTTTTCTCCACTTTTTATCCATTTTTTTCTCCACTTTTTCTCCACTTTTTCTCCGTTCTTTTTCTATGGTCGGTCTACCTATTAGCTCTGCCATGCATACTGTAGCTCTACACCTACTGCACATGTTACTTTATGATTGACATCTCTTTTGTACCAGAGCTGTCTAAGCCTACTCTGACCCCATATTTGTCATTACTATATTGTCCTTGTACTGTATTATGACATTTGTATCATGTGTTTCATTTCTTGCTGTGTTGCAATTTTTTTGCTGCATCCCAATTGTACCTCTACATTGTTCGAGTTTATGTTATTGTTCTCTCACTCTTATGTGATACTGATTATTGTCATTTTTCATGATTACATGCAGATAAGTCCAATCTGACGAAGGCTCAGGCCGAAACGTCATTTGTAACTTGTTTTGGACAAAAACATATATGCTTCTGAAAATTTTTTTTTTCTTAATACGGACCAATAAAGAGTGATTTTGCATTACTATCCGTTGTGACTTACTGACTTAGTCTGGGAGATTTAGAGTGCCGAGGTTACTCACTAATTTTATCTATTATTACCTCTGAGCACCTATATACCAGTGAGCAGAGCTTCCTCTACAGTAGTTCTCCTGATTAGGCATGCCCTTACCTCATGAGCAGGGCATTGCAGCTTTGGTAGCAACCATTACGACATGGACTCTGCTGCTGTGGACCCGAGAAGAGTGAGTGCAGATTCATTGCACCCACACTCCTCACATGAAGGGTCCGCACTCCTAGAAAATGGGGGATACGTTCCCTGAGTGTCTCCCCCCCATATTCTAGATGGTCCAGAGTCGTCGTGGGACCCCTTTATTTTTTTTCTTACAATAAATTGGTGAAAGAGGAAATGTTTTGGGGACTGTTTTTTCAAATAAATTTCTTTTGTCGATTTTTTTTTTTTTTTGTTAGTACTGACAGTTTATGATGTTGGGTATCTAATAGACGCCATGACATCACAAACTGCTGGGCTTGATCTCAGGTGACTTTACAGCTAGTATCAACCCGATTTATTACCCCGTTTGCCACTGCACCAGGGCACGGGATGAGCTGGGGTGAAGCGCCAGGATTGGCGCATCTAGTGTATGCGCCACGTCTGGGGTGCCTGCGGCCTGCTATTTTTAGGCTGTGAAGGCCCAATAACTATGGACCTTCCCACCCTGAGAATACCAGACCACAGCTGTCCGTTTTACCTTGGCTGGTGATCCAATTTGGGGGGACCCTACTTTTATTGTGTAATTATTAATATTTATAAAATAATTATAAAAAAGAGCCTGAGGGGACCTCCACATTGGATCCCCAACCACGGTAAAGCTGCCAGCTGTGGTTTTCAGGCTACAGCCGTCTGCTTTACCCTAGCTGGCTATCAAAAATGGGGGGACCCAACGTCATTTTTTTTTTTAACTATTTTTTAAATAGAAAAAATTAATGGGCTTCCCTGTATTTTGATTGCCAACCAAGGTAACGGCAGGCAGATGGGGGTGGCAACCCATAGCTGTCTGCTTTATCTGCGCTGAGAATCAAAAATACCGCGGAGCGCTACGTCATTTTTTTAAAGATTTATTTTTACAGCACTGTGATGTCCAGCAATCAAAATACAGGGAAGCCCATTTTATTTTTAGTTATTTAAATAAATAATTAAAAAAAATATATATGGGCTCCCGCTGCATTTTTTGTATTGCTAGCTAAGGGTAATCCAAGCAGCTACTGGCTGCTAACTCCCACTGCTTGGTGTTACCTTCACTGGCAATGGAAAATCCAGGGAAGCATTTTTTATTTTTTTTTGCCAAAAAACTACAAAAAAAGGACGTGAGCTTCGCCATATTTTTGTATGCTAGCCAGGTATAGCAGGCAGGTGCTGGAAGAGTTGGATACAGCGCCAGAATATGGCGCTTCTATGAAAATGCCATTTTCTGAGGTGGCTGCAGACTGCAATTCGCAGCAGTGGGGCCCAGAAAGCTCAGGCCAACCTGTGCTGCGGATTCCAATCCCCAGCTGCCTAGTTGTACCTGGCTGGACACAAAAATGGGGCGAAGCCTACGTCATTTGTTTTCTAATTATTTCATGAAATTCATGAAATAATAAAAAAAGGGCTTCCCTTTATTTTTGGTTCCCAGCCGGGTACAAATAGGCAACTGTGGGTTGGGGGCAGCCGTACCTGCCTGCTGTACCTGGCTAGCATACAAAAATATGGCGAAGCCCACATAATTTTTTCAGGGGGCAAAAAACTTCTACATACAGTCCTGGATGGAGTATGCTGAGCCTTGTAGTTCTGCAGCTGCTGTCTATCTGTATGGAGAAGAGCAGACAGCAGCTGCAGAACTACAAGGCTCAGCATACTCCATCCAGGACTGTATGCAGAATTTTTTTGCCCACCAAAAAAATGACGTGGGCTTCGCCATATTTTTGTATGCTAGCCAGGTACAGCAGGCAGCCATGGGCTGCCTCCAACCCCCAGTTGCCTATTTGTACCCGGCTGGGAACCAGAAATATAGGGAAGCCCGTTTTTTTTTAATTATTTCACTTATTTCATGAAATAATTAAAAAACAAATGACGTGGGCTTCGCCCCATTTTTGTGTCCAGCCGGGTACAACTAGGCAGCTGGGGATTGGAATCCGCAGCACAGGTTAGCCCGAGGTTTCTGGGCGCCTCTGCTGCGGATTTCAGTCCGCAGCCGTCCCAGAAAATGGCGCTCTCATAGAAGCGCCATCATCTGGCGCTGTATCCAACTCTTCCAACAGCCCTGGAGCCGGGTGGCTTGTTGGGTAATCATGAGTTAATACTGGCTTTGTTTTACTAGCCAGTATTAAGCCAGAGATTCTTAATGTCAGGCACGTTTGACCCGGCCATTAAGCATCTCCAATAAAGGGTTAAAAAAAAGACACCACACAGAGAAAAAATACTTTAATAGAAATAAATACACAGACACATTAGAGACTCCATCTTTATTACCCCCTGTCAGCCCTCCACGATCCTGCTCTTCTGTCTTCTTTCTTTCTAGTGTAGTAGTAATGACGGTTGTAGTGAGGAAGGATGAGGTTCACCAGCTCATCACTTGGGGCTGGGGAACCTCATCCTCACTACAATCCTCACTACAATCGTGAAGCAGCGTGCAGCCTTCACTCCGTGAGTGATCAGTGCTGGCTGCTAGCGGTAACAGCGGTAACGCTGACAGACGCGTTACCATAGCAATGGTGCTCTCGGAGCCGCGGTTAGCGGTGACGTCACCGCTAACTGCGTTGCTATGGCAACGGTGATCTCCGCTAATGACCGTCTGTGTCAGCCGGTCCCTAACGGAACGGGGAGTCGACCGTGTGCTAGAGCATGTCGCCGGTACACAGCGATACACATATGTGCACCGTGTACCGGAGAGATGCACTCGCAGGTCCTACATGACGCGTCATAGTCATGTGACCAGTCTGTAGCCAATGAGATAATAGCCACGTGACTGGTCACATGGCTATTTTGACGTCACGATAGGTCCTGCATCTCTGCTGGCAGTGCAGGTCACCGGGAGGATTAAGCGATCATCGGATGGAATAGCGGCAGGAGACAGAGTGCAGAAGGGATCGCGGGGACCGGTAAGTGTTATGGCAATGTTTATTAACTGTTTGTGTACATTTATAATGCATTTTTATGTATTTGTGATTGCCTCCCATTATAGCCTATTGGTTCGCGTTCGGTTCGTCGAACGTTCGACGAACCGAACTCGAACGGGACCCCCGTTCGGCGAAGCGACCTCGAGCCGAACCGCGACCGGTTCGCTCATCTCTACTCACTACCCTAATAGGGACAGGAAACACAAAGAGGTTAGAAGGCCTTTCCGCGCCCTCATCAGCATTGTTTTTTCCTGTCCCTATCAGGCATGAAGAGGTTATCCTGTGGTGTTCTGTGGATTGGAGTTACCTGGAGCTGGATCTGGGAAGCTGCGGACGTGGCTCTTCCTCCTACTCCATAGCTGCTCCCATCTCGTCATGATTCGGGACCCCCCCACTCTTCCTGCGCTTTCGGGTAAAGCAGAATGGTGTACGAACTGGGGGCCTCTCTGAGCTCCCCGGTTCTCCCTCCTCCCTCTCAGCCAGCGTCTCTGTGAATTGGCATGCACCGGAAGTGAATTCCTGTTTCGGTTCCGGGCCCGTGCGCATGTGCGTTGTTGCGTTCCAGGCCGGAACGCACAGGGATTCCCTGTATGCGCGCTCCGTTGTGGCGGTATTCGCCTCTGCAGGTTCATTCCACCTTGGAGCTCACACCACAGACGACGCGGCTGTCTGGGTGCGCACCTCGGGCCTAATCAATGCATTTCTCCTGTGTTTCAGGTTTTCAGGTTCTCCTGTGTTTCCTGTGTTTCAGGTTCATCAGGAGGCCTGATTAGAGTATAGAAGTCCCTAGATGGTATGGACATCTACAAGGGAAGTGTTTTTTGGCTTTTCTCTTCATTTTTTCTGATCTTTGTTTTGGTTTAAAACCTATAAAGTGGGCTCTTCAACTCATTTTTGATCCAGCATGGCATATTAATAGTGTATACCACCATTGTTATCTCTTTTGAGCCTGGTTATTAAAAGCTATTTGATCAGAATTGGTTTTGTGGATAATTTCAGACAGGATCCATGTTAGGGACTCATCAGGGTCTTTAAGGGTGAATCATCGGTGAGCAGGGGCACCAAATGTGCTTTATTATGGTGCCAACCTCGGCGGCAAGGTAGGGTGAGAGCGTAGGGCCAATGGTAGGGCCCTTTATGCTTACCTAGATCCTTGCTTATCTCAATTTTTTTTATCATTTTGCCTCTTTTTTGGAGTGCTCTCCTCATATCTAGTTATTGAGTTTTTAATATATTAAATAAAATTTGCAACTTTTAGGAATTTTTGTTTTTGTTAATTTACATTGTGCAGTGCTAGACAAACCAGAAAACCTCTCCTACTGCAACCTAACTACTATTTGTCATTGGAGCCATTGGAGGCCTTTGTGATGGCAACTTCCTGTGTCAACCATAACTCAGACCAGCGTTAAGTTTTTTAAACAATTCACATCTTTTCTGTTGTGTCCACCATCCGGTTTACATCCATGTGCCTTCTGTTGTTGTTTTTTAGTGGACCGCAAAAAAAAAACGGAAGGAGGGTTACATACAGTCAAAAGCTAGAAAGATAGATAGTTGAATAGATAGATAGCTAGATAGATAGGTAGATAGATATAATGTCCCACTCCCCTGCATTTTGTAATATTGCACCCTCTGGTACCTTTCATGTGGCACTAAAGGGTGCTTAGCCTTATATTTAGCCAAAAAATAAATACATAATTAAAAAAACCGACGTGGGGTCCCATATTTTTTGTAGCCATCTTGGGTAAAGCAGACGGCTGCAGCCTGCACACCACAGCTGTCAGCTTCACTTTGGCTGGTAGTCCAAAACAGAGGGCACTCCACGCTGTTATTTTATTGGATCACCAGCCAAGGTAAAGTGGACAGCTGTGTTCTGATATTCTCAGACAAGGGAGACCCATGGTTATTGGATCCTCCCCAGCCTAAAAATAGCAGGCCGCAGCTGTCCCAGAAGTGGCGCATCCATTAGATTCGCCAATCCTGGCATTTTGCCCCAGTTGATCTTGTTGCCTTGGTGTGGTAGCAAACGGGGTAATTATGGGGTTGATACCAGCTGTGTAATGTCACTTGGTATCAAGCCCTTGCATTAGTGATGTCACGGCATCCATCAGATACCCAACATCACTAGCCAGTCAGTAAGAAAAAAAAATAGACAACAAAATAATTTTATTTGAAAAAACACTCCCCAAAACACTCCCCCTTTCACCAATTAATTGAAAAAAAAAAAAAAAAAAAAAAATCCGGGTCCGGCATAATCCAATAAGGGGGACCCCTGATGATCCATACCATACTCACTGTCCCAGTCAATGAAGAACAGAATGTTCCCCATTGGCTGGGAGAACAGTGCAGTGACCTGAGCTAACATCATTAGGTCAGGCCAGGTCACTTCAGGGCATAACGCGTGCCAACATCATGAACTCTTGAGGTCAGCGCTTGGCACTGAGTTCCATGGCCACCGCGTTCTCATGCGAACTGTCCTGTGAGCCCATGACGTCACTGTTAGTCACAGTCTCGGGCGAGACTTGATGTGAGAAAGCGGCGTCATGGAAGTCAATGATGAGCACTGATGTCACGAGTTCAGTGGAGATCATCACAGTCGGTAATGATCTAAGCTAACCTCCTGATGTCAGCGTTCGTCATCCTGCAGCTGCTTGCACACTGTTGTGTGAGTCACTGCAGGGCTGGCGGGGGGAGTACGACATACACTGCAGGGGCACTGATAGACTGAAGCCACACGGAACGTCTTCCATGTGGCTTCAGGGGTTTTCAGAAACCACATGTGAGTCGAAAATAGTCAAAAATGGATGCACACATATTCTCCAGGCTCTCAACATTCAGTTTCATCACTTGCCTATTCATGTCAGCCTTTTTCTCATTCCCCCCCCCTGACCTTTTAGCAGGGTCCAGCAGAAAATTACTCGCATTTCCCATTAACTTGCATTGTACTTGCTATTCAGAACGAATACACGAATATTACAAAGTACTCTTTTTGAGTATAGCGATTACGAATATTACGGTACTCGCTCATCTCTACCGACAGCGTCCTTGTCAAATGGGATGGGGAATTCGCCAACATGACCCCATTTTTGGATTTTATCAATAACAATGATGCTTCATTGTGCTTTTCGGTTCCTTGTTCAGCAAATAAAATTATTATTATTATTATTTATTATAGCGCCATCAATTCCATGGCGCTTTACATGTGAAAGGGGTATACATAATAGGGACAAGTACAATAATCATAAACAATACAAGGCACAGACTGGTACAGGAGGATAGAGGTCCCTGCCCGTGAGGGCTCAGTCTACTAGGTTGATTTTTTAGATCTCACCTTGCAGGGTGATTTTCTTTCTGGTAGAGTGGAGTATTGCAGTCTATAGAAAATCTATAAGTGGGAATACAATCAACACTTAAATCGAATAGTAACCATCCCAAGCATACTATAAAATCTATCACTATTGGAGAATTTACACACATTGATAGAAACTGTTCAACAGAATCCTTTTATCTTGATGAATACCCTGTAACATCACAGAGGTTAATACAGAGGGCATATAAAGAAAAGGATATTAATATGGCTTTTCAAAAAATAAAAAACGAGATTTCATGGAAATAATTTTTCGAAACAGAAAAATGGCAATATTAAAACAATGATAAACAATTGATTATCATAAGTTAGATTCAGTACTCCATATAGTAGACAGTTTCAGCAAATAAAAAGGATTGTAGAGAGGTGTATATACCTATATAATATCAGGATCCTATTTACAATAGGATCCTGAAAAATGGTGTTTCTCTTATAGCCCGCAAAGGGAGATATATTGGTAACATGATATCACCTAGCCTGTATATGGTGAAAAAGAAAGAAAATTGGTTAACTAGCAAAGGTTTTTTTTAAATGTTTTGGAGCCAAGTGCAATATGTGCACATATGCAAAAAAGACTGAGGAAATAGAAGGTAAAAAGATTCAAACTTTCATTAACTGTGAAATATGTTGTCTACTGCATTGAATGCATATTATGCATGTGGGCTGCCCAATATGCAAGATCTAAAAGAGAATAGCAGAGCACATGGCCAATATTGGTAATGGGAATGAAACATTTTCAGGAGTAGTTAGACATTTTGTAGAATGAATTATAGAGATGGCACATTTTATATATATATATATATATATATATATATATATATATATATATATACAGTGCCTACAAGTAGTACTCAACCCCCTGCAGATTTAGCAGGTTTGATAAGATGCAAATAAGTTAGAGCCTGCAAACTTCAAACAAGAGCAGGATTTATTAACAGATGCATAAATCTTACAAACCAACAAGTTATGTTGCTCAGTTAAATTTTAATAAATTTTCAACATAAAAGTGTGGGTCAATTATTATTCAACCCCTAGGTTTAATATTTTGTGGAATAACCCTTGCTTGCAATTACAGCTAATAATCGTCTTTTATAAGACCTGATCAGGCCGGCACAGGTCTCTGGAGTTATCTTGGCCCACTCCTCCATGCAGATCTTCTCCAAGTTATCTAGGTTCTTTGGGTGTCTCATGTGTACTTTAATCTTGAGCTCCTTCCACAAGTTTTCAATTGGGTTAAGGTCAGGAGACTGACTAGGCCACTGCAACACCTTGATTTTTTCCCTCTTTAACTAGGCCTTGGTTTTCTTGGCTGTGTGCTTTGGGTCATTGTCTTGTTGGAAGATGAAATGACGACCCATCTTAAGATTCTTGATGGAGGAGCGGAGGTTCTTGGCCAAAATCTCCAGGTAGGCCGTGCTATCCATCTTCCCATGGATGCGGACCAGATGGCCAGGCCCCTTGGCTGAGAAACAGCCCCACAGCATGATGCTGCCACCACCATGCTTGACTGTAGGGATGGTATTCTTGGGGTCGTATGCAGTGCCATCCAGTCTCCAAACGTCACGTGTGTGGTTGGCACCAAAGATCTCGATCTTGGTCTCATCAGACCAGAGAACCTTGAACTAGTCTGTCTCAGAGTCCTCCAAGTGATCATGAGCAAACTGTAGACGAGCCTTGACATGACGCTTTGAAAGTAAAGGTACCTTACGGGCTCGTCTGGAACGGAGACCATTGTGGTGGAGTACGTTACTTATGGTATTGACTGAAACCAATGTCCCCACTGCCATGAGATCTTCCCGGAGCTCCTTCCTTGTTGTCCTTGGGTTAGCCTTGACTCTTCGGACAAGCCTGGCCTCGGCACGGGTGGATACTTTCAAAGGCTGTCCAGGCCGTGGAAGGCTAACAGTAGTTCCATAAGCCTTCCACTTCCGGATGATGCTCCCAACAGTGGAGACAGGTAGGCCCAACTCCTTGGAAAGGGTTTTGTACCCCTTGCCAGCCGTGTGACCCTCCACGATCTTGTCTCTGATGGCCTTGGAATGCTCCTTTGTGTTTCCCATGTTGACCAAGTATGAGTGCTGTTCACAAGTTTGGGGAGGGTCTTAATTAGTCAGAAAAGGCTGGAAAAAGAGATAATTAATCCAAACATGTGAAGCTCATTGTTCTTTGTGCCTGAAATACTTCTTAATACTTTAGGAGAACCAAACAGAATTCTGGTGGTTTGAGGGGTTGAATAATAAATGACCCTCTGAATAAACTTTTCACAATTTTTTAAAAAAAAAAAAAAAAAAAAAAAAAAAAAAGAAATAGCATTCTTTTTTGCTGCAGTGCATTTCACACTTCCAGGCTGATCTACAGTCCAAATGTCACAATGCCAAGTTAATTCCGAATGTGTAAACCTGCTAAATCTGCAGGGGGTTGAATAATACTTGTAGGCACTGTATATATATACGTATATATATATATATATATATATATATATATACATATATATATGTATATATATATATATATATATATATATATATATATATATATATATATTGATTTTCATGGTCATTTCTTATATTTATACAATAATATGATGCTTTGCAAAGGAGAATGAATAAGTAAGAATTAAATTTTCTTCTTAAAGCAGACTTTGTATTGATATCTAACTTTCTACTTATATAACTAGTGGTATTTCTGTTATAATGTAGTCTTTCTCGATTAATGTGTAGTCCTTTTGCTTTTTACATCCTATTACTTGAGAAATATTGGTAACTTTTTTCTATGTATATGCATACAGGGATTCATTCTCAGAATTGAAGCAGGTGTAAATGGTTAATTGTTGATTTGTTTTCCTGGGTGGGCAGGTTTTGATTTTAAATGTTTGTTGTACCATGTGGAAATTGTATTCAGTGAACAAGGGCATCTGCCAAAAACGGGTTTGAATATATCTTATTTGACCACCATGGATTTTAAAATGGAACAATAAAGTGTTTGAATTTTATTTGGAGAGCCCAATTTCTTCTTTTTTCGTCTGCATCCAGCGTAAGTCCACGGATTCAGATGGGTCTTCAGGGAATATACTACGGGTGGAGAATTTAACCATACTGAAGGGTGTATTTTTTTTCTTTTTCTACAAATTCTAAATTTTTGCAAGTCAAATTTATGAATGAGATAGCCAAGATGATTGCCTATATAATAAATGAATTCTCAGGTTCGAAGCTGTAATGGGTAGTGAGATATAGAGCCTATAAGTAAAATGTTAAAAACATTGTCACCCTTTTACTCATCAGTCTAAAGGCCACTTTACACACAGAGATTAATCTTTGGCAGATCTGTGATTGCAATGAAATCATAGACATATTGTTCCATTTGTACACAGCCACAAACCTGGCACTGATTGTCCACAATTTCACTGCCACCACAGATCTGCCAAAGATTTATCTCTGTGTGTAAAGTGGCCTTAAAGGTGGTGTCTCACATAGCGACGACGACAACGACGTCGCTGCTAAGTCACCATTTTCTGTGACGTAGCAGCGATGTCCCGTCGCTGTCGCTGTGTGTGACATCCAGCAATGACCTGGCCCCTGCTGTCTGGTCGCCGGTCGTTGCTGAATGTCCTGCTTTGTTTTTTGGACGTTGCTCTCCCGCAGTGAAGCACACATCGCTGTGTGTGACAGCGAGAGAGCGACGAACTGAAGCGAGCAGGGAGCAGGGAGCCGGCTTCTGGTTAAGCTGTAACCATGGTAAACATTGGCTAACCAAGAAGCCCTTTCCTTGGTTACCCGGTATTTACCTTAGTTACTAGCACCGCCGCTCTCATGCTGCCAGTGCCGGCTCCCTGTTCCCTGCACACGTAGCTGGAGTACACATCTGTTAATTAACCCGATGTGTACTCTGGCTAGGAGTGCAGGGAGCCAGCGCTAAGCGGTGTGCTCTCACGCTGCCAGTGCCGGCTCCCTGTTCCCTGCACACGTAGCTGGAGTACACATCGGGTAATTAACCCGATGTGTACTCTGGCTAGGAGTGCAGGGAACAGGGAGCCGTCACTGGCAGCGTGAGAGCGGCGGACGCTAGTATCTAAGGTAAATATCGGGTAACCAAGAGAAGTGCTTTCCTTGGTTACCCGATATTTACCTTAGTTACGCTTCCACGCGTCGCTGCTGGTTGGGGGCTGGTCACTGGTCACTGGTCGCTGGTGAGATCTGCCTGTTTGACAGCTCACCAGCGACCATGTAACGATGCAGCAGCGATTCTGATAAGGTCAGATTGCTGGTCGTGATCGCTGCTGCGTTGCTATGTGTGACACCAACTTAAGTCTTTGATCTATTTCTGGGACTTCAGACAAGTAATCAAGATATCCCACTATCTTATGGTTACACAACCATTCAGTCACTGAAACCTTTGATCTTTGCAGGGTTTTTACTTTATCTTCATTAAAGTTAATTTATGATTCTTAATGGCAAGACCAAAGTAATCTTTCTTTCCATGTATTTTAAGGTAACAGGAAAACATTTACCATGCTTTTACTTATTGTGCTTTTCTCCCTCTATAGGCATTCTGTTGGTGATACTAAAGTCCCATTTTGCCTTCAGTCATGTGTAAAGCCTCTGAAGTATGCAATTGCCGTTAATGATCTTAGCACAGAGTTTGTGCATAGATATGTTGGAAAAGAACCCAGTGGTTTAAGATTCAATAAACTGTTTTTGAATGAAGATGGTAAGTTAAATGTTTTTTTTTTTATTATAATGTATTATACTAACATTTTCAGGAAAATTGAGGTTGGGGATCATCATTTCTGTGAGGAATATGGTATATTCATACATGCCAGTCCACCTGCCAATCATACATATTTCCACACATCATGAGCTGCATCAAGAGGTCATCCTTTTCAGTATAGAAATCAAATAACTTCATTCTGGAACAAACGATAAGGCGTGAAAGTTAATTATTGAGGAAGCAGCATCTGAGCAGAGCAAAGCCTCCTGGTGACAAAAGTCATTCAGCTAGGAAAGTGGGCGAGCGATAGTTAGTTCCAAAGAAGCATCGAAGGGTACTTGGAGACAGACGGGCACTCATGTAAAAATTGTAAATATTGGGGTGTGCATACCTCCCACAAATATGGCAGGCATATTTTCGGCCTCAGGACAGTGGGACACACGTAAGACACATATTTTACTTTAATTGTGGGACATGCGTATCAGCCTATAAAAAAATAACTAGCCGCTTGAAGACAATAGACACATCATGTTTCCTAGCTATGGATAGATAAAATCATAATAAGAAACATGATGGTAATATTTTCCCCGTGGGACAGTTAGAGGTGGAGATATGAGGAAAGCTGTCTTTTCATAATTCTCTGGAACCAGAATGCACATCCTATGTTCAGCCCTTTCGTAGGTCACCAGGTGGGAGGTATGTGGGATTTTAAAAACAAAAGTAAACATTTTTGAAAGTGGCCTTCTCAGGAGAGGTCACATCCGGTAAATGTACTGAAATTACCATTGAAACCATTGGCTCCACAGCGCCTCCCCTGTGCCGAGCCAGCACCAAGGCCTAGCAGCCAGCTAAGGAACTGGTAACTTATTTAAGTGTCTGTGTATGCCTGTTTGTGCTACTACCTTTTATTTGCATTTCTGTCTGTAATATCTGTAAATTCATTGTTGTGTGTGCATATATATTTTTTTATCTAGTGTGCCTGTAAGGGGATTAAATACATAGTTTAACCTTGCGTTGCTCTTTTATCTCTATCCATAAATCTGCACGTCTGAGATTGCACTTCAATATCACAGGCTACCTGGGCTGATTTCTAGCCTGATATAATCCTGCCAATGGACCAGGCTTGTATCTTAACTAGGAACTGCTGGCAGCAAAAAACTGCGCAAAGTGGATCTTACATACCCCTGGGGGTGCGGAACATCCAGTATTGGTGGAAGCGACAAGGCCGTATCACGTGGCTTCGACGTATTAGAAACATCAGGGTGGGGCTGCGGGGTCTGGTTTCATCACCATTTCCATACAAGAGTAATCACTTTTTAACAAAGCTTTTATGTCAGCAGGAAATATATATTCCATCAATTTGAGTGGTATATCACCCAATATCAATGTGATCCATAAAGTAGGGTATATATTTTGATGTTCTTTTGGCTCATATAAATGTAGAATTTTGCACCAATATGGAGAAATCAGTGTTTAAAAGATTGATGAAAATCTGTAAATTTCAAAAAATAGACTTACTCACTGAAAGCAGAAACTATGGGGATTGGGAATGTCAGCTATCTTCAATAATGCTAACATTTAAAGATCAAATTTTAAAGATTTATAAACAGATTTAACAAAAAAATATTGATAATTTAAACGGTCACAGGAGATATTGCAGGGAATTCCAATGTTGGCTGGATGAAAATATTAAGATATATATTATAACTATCACTTCTTAATACTTTAATTGTATTATATTTCAGTTAATTTGCAAAAATCAAGGACTCTTCCAATTGTCCAAAAGGCAATGTAAAAACTGGTTCCCTGATTCATTTGATGCCCTAAATTGAGATAAATTACCTAAAATACAAATGAAATAAAATTAAAAATAAATTAAACTAATTTAAAATACAAATTTTTGTTCATGATTAGCTGAACACAGAATTATTAAAAAATGTAAAACCCAAAATATATATGTTAAATACAGTAAGAGGTGGTGGAACAGCAATATAGAATTATACAGACAAATAAGGTTAGAATTAGTGATGGGCGGACATGCTGATACCCAGGATCAGTGGGTCCAACCTGGTTTTATTTTTTAAAACCCAGTTCTGGTCTGGAATTAATGCCGGATATCTGCCCGTGCGCCGGTCCCCATATAAGTCTATGGGGACCCGAATCTGGCGCTTTAAAAAGAAGGAATAGGGGGATTAGAGCAAGTGCATTATACTTACCAGTCTGCACGCTCCTGTAATGCTGCTTCCGGGGCCGCTCATTAACTTCATGCATACGCACTGCTTCGCCCGCCCAACGGCAGTTCCAGCGTTTCTCATTTGCTGCAGTCAGACTGCGCCCCCACCCTGTCTGACTGCAACTAATCACAAACCCTGTGTGTGTCCCTATTGTAGTGTAAAAATAAATAAATTAAAAATTGGTGCACGATCCCCCCATATTGTGATAACCAGTACAGATTAAGCGTACAGCTTTATGTGTTGTGATGCAGTTTTGATGCATTTTTTTGCCAGGAGATGCAGATTTGTGCAGGAATATGGTTTATAAATTTTAACAACATATGTGCATCTCTTGGCAAAAAAGTGCACAAAATGGTTTTGACGCCATTTCGATGCAGTTTTCTGCCAGGAGCTGCAAATTTGATTCTATAAACTGGTGCAGACATTTCAGCATCAAATTTGCACCACCTGGCAGAAAACTGCACCAAGATGGCTTAACATTTGTGTGCACTTTTTGGCCACGAGATGCAGATTAGGTGCTGACATTTTTACACCATATTCCTGCCCCGAATCTACATCTCCTGGCAAAAAAAAATCTTATCACTATCATGTTTTGATGCAATTTTTTTTTAGAAGGTGTAGATTTGGTGCAGGAATATGTTGTATAAATTTCAGCATCAAATCTGCAAAAACACGGTTTTCTGCCACGAATGACCTCACCTGAGTTCAATTAGGTCACCTGAGGTCAGGTTACCTGCTGTCACAGGTGGAGGACTGTGGGAACCTCCTGTTGTGACCACAAACAAACTGAGGGATGTCACCGCTCATCGCTGCACCTCAGTCATTCTCTGCCTGAAGCCCACAGTGTGCAAACATTTTCTGTGCCAGCGCAGATTCACTTCAGTATGTATCTAGCAGAGCTGGAATCATCAGGGGATGTTGTGTGGAGTAGGTCGGAACTGGGTGTTTTGGGGTTAATAAATTGGAGAAAGAGGGTGTTTTTTTTTTGTATGTTATATGAATTAATGGATGTTTTCGGTGTTTGTGTTTTATTTCTTTTCACTTACTGATTAGTAAAGGGGTGTTTCTCATAGACCCTCCCAATTACTAATCTAGGGCTTAGTGACAGCTGTGAGCTGTCATTAACCCCTTAATACACCTATTACCATGGGCCTCCTCAGTCTGAGAATAGCAGCCCTCAGCTGTTGGCTTTATCATAGCTGACTATTAAAATTGCAGAAGACTGCACGCCGTTTTTTAAAATGTATTTATTTAAATATTTTTTCAAAATTTGCATGCGGTCCCTCTTATTTTGATACACAGACAAAATAAGCGGAAGGACACAGCTGAGGGCTGCAACCTGTAGCCGTATGCTTCACCTGTGCTGGGTATCACAATATGGGGGGACCCTACGCCAATTTTTTAGATATTTATTTTGACATCAATATACAAACACAGACAGCATCTGTTATTAAAAGCAGTCAGACACGCTGTCACTCAGGATGGGAGCGCTGTCTAACTACAAAAAACAGAAATGCCAGGACTGTCGGTGGGCAGAGGAAGCAGTGGATATGTATGAAGGCTAATGAGCGGCCCTTGAAGTAGTATTCGCGGCACCAGAAGTAGAGTTACAGCCACGCGGGAGACTGCCCCTGCTTTCCATTTTTTTCTTTAATTTTCCTTTAGTTTTTAATTACCCGAGTTGCCAGATCTGGATAGGTACTCTAAGTTCCCTGAGAACTTAAGGGTCAGTGCACGGGTACTTTTTAACCCACATGGATCTGGATTTTTACAGTTCGGGTCCGTCTATCAATAGTTCTAATCAAATTTTATACAATGCAATAGATTGCTGAAGTGGTGAACTAAATAGTAGCATAATAAATATCAATTCAAACCACAGTGATTAATTACTTCCATGCAATTCAGCCAAACAATGAAAAAGAAACCATACAATACCCATTAAATAAGTCAGTTGGACACATATGAACTTAAGACATTCATGACAACAAAAGGTTCTGTTTCCTGCACCTCACCCTCCAGTGCATGTTTTGCTTACACCACTTTAGGGAATATTGAGCTGGAGTGTCACAAACACATCCCACTCCCTACACATATGACTTGGATTTGACTACAAAGAGGGACTCCACTTTTCACTCATTCAATCACCTATCGCAGTAGGCTAACAGTGAGCTAAGTGCACCCTAATTGTGCCCACGTTGCGTTCTGTCCCTGCAGAAATTTCTGCAGCAATTTGAACAGCACACGTGCGCTTCAAATCGCTGCGGAAACAGTCCGTAATGAAAAGCCGATTTCATGCGCTCTGGATGCAGACTCTCCCATAGACAGAGCGGGACCTGCATCCAAAGCGCATGAAAGAAGTGACATGTTGCTTTTTATAACGCAGCGCTTCGGCAGCAGCCGAAGCGCTGCGTTCTAATACGCCACGTGGGCATGGATTAGGCAGAATCTTCATAGATTGTGCTGAGGACGCAGGACGCATGAAGTTACGCTGCAGTGCAGAACGAAGCATAACTGCATGAAAATACGCTATGTGGGCACATAGCCTTAAGCATGTTCACATATTAACACCACACTTTTCACTACCACCAACTGCACTGAATATCTGTACTGAATAATACATTAGTACTTACGCCATCTAGCTTTCTCTAAGTACCGGATAGTTACTATTCTTGCAGTTGGCATCCACAGAGTAACAGAGCTAGACTATACTTTCACTCTTCGAGGATTGTGGTATCTTTAAAGCAGCAAGGAGCACAGCTATAAAAGTTTAGATATAATATATGAAAAATAGTGGACAATACTTAAAAAGGTTAAAAAATATGACATAAAAAGAACAAACAAAAGCAACACTGTAGGAAAGAAAAAGGGATAAATACAGAAATATCTTACAAATTATATTCGTGAACACTTCAGGCTGGGGGTCACTACAGAATTATGGCAGATCAGCAATACACATCTTTCTCTGATCTCCCCATCAGGTTCTTTAGGTGAGATGTTATAAAGGGTCTACCAGACCACTTACACCTTTGTCTACTAAGTGATAGATTTATAGATTTAGAGATTGATTTACAGATCACCTCACAAGCTCATTCTGACACCTGCCTGGAACCACAGTTCCAGTGGCACTTAATTGAAATACGTCCTTGCCAAGCCTCCTGTAGTTTATTTTGGGTCATGGGACTAGCACCCACACTCTGTAAGCCACTTTATCCCTTGTTCCCTAATACTGTACTCAGGGCTGTGGAGTCGGAGTCGTGGAGTCGAAGTTGGAGCTCATTTTGGTGGAGTCGGTATAAAATGCACCGACTCCGACTCCTAAAATATATAATAAATTGGGGACAGTAGTTCAATGCAGAATGTGCTGAATATTTTTCATAGGAATTTGGGAAAGTTATGAAATGTCCTATAAGTGGCTGTTCTATTCCTGATCTAAAGCTACATTCACACAGTGTTTTTGCTGCATTTTTTGAGGATACGTTTGTCAGCTGCAAAAGCAGATCAGCTTTTTAAAAAACGGCATAACCTGAAAGGTTTTTGAGCTCATAAATAATGTTTTCAATAGCAAAAGCAGATTAGATACACGTCACACAAACTGACATACTCATTCTTTGTGAGGATCCTCACAAAACGATGTGTCTGAATGTCCTATCTTGAAACTCATTGCCTTTGCTGGATGTCCAGAGTCACTGTATTTCACTGAATTATTTTGCCATCAATGTTTGATATGTTTGTGACAAGAAAGAAATTCTTACCAAGTCACTGGCAGTAAAAGATACTAAAGCTCATCACACCGGCCAGTTCCTCCAGGCCTTAGTGGAAAACGTTCTCCAATATTACGAACTCAAAAAAAAAACAGGTTCTTGCTATTGTAAAGGATAAGGGTGGTGTCACACACAGTGACGACGACAACGACATCGCTGCTACGTCACCATTTTCTGTGACGTTGCAGTGACGTCCCGTCGCTGTCGCTGTGTGTGACATCCAGCAACGACCTGGCCCCTGCTGTGAGGTCGCCAGTCGTTGCTGAATGTCCAGCTTCATTTTTTGGTCGTCGCTCTCCCACTGTGACGCACACATCGCTGTGTGTGACAGCGAGAGAGCGACGAAATGAAGCGAGCAGGGAGCAGGAGCCGGCATCTGGCAGCTGCGGTAAGCTGTAACCACGGTAAACATCGGGTAACCAAGGGAAGACCTTTCCCTGGTTACCCGATATTTACCTTCGTTACCAGCGTCTGCCGCTCTCTCTGCCAGTGCCGGCTCCCTGCTCTCTGTACATGTAGCTGCAGTACACATCGGGTAATTAACCCAATGTGTACTGTAGCTAGGAGTGCAGGGAGCCAGCGCTAAGCAGTGTGCGCGGCTCCCTGCTCTCTGCACATGTAGCTGCAGTACACATCGAGTAATTAACCCGATGTGTACTGTAGCTAGGAGTGCAGGGAGCCAACGCTAAGCAGTGTGCGCGGCTCCCTGCTCTCTGCACATGTAGTACAGCGACGCGTGTCATTATGATCGCTGCTGCTTCTGCTGTGTTTGACAGCTAAGCAGCGATCATAACAGTGACTTATAAGGTCACTGTTGCGTCACAGAAAATGGTGACGTAACAGCGATGTCGTTGTCGCTGTCGCTATGTGTGAACCCAGCTTAATGCTTCAAACTTGATAAGTACAATTAAACTGATGAATGAGAGTAATGAACAACAGCTAGAAGACAATTTAGGCTTTAGTATGTTAGAGATGGAAGGCCACAGGGCTGTTCATGTAACTGAGGAACAAACAGATATTACAACATAAGAACAGCAAAATGATACTTTAGGATTAGATGATCTTGTTGAAGCTGCTTCAAAACACTTTCATATTCATCACATGCGCTGTGTTGTGCACACGCTACAGCTGGCAATAAGAGATAGTCTGCAAGAGGGACCCCGGTTTCACACATCCGGCTTTTCGCCGGTTTGGCGGATGCGGCGCACTCCAGTACAGTGTATACAGTACAGTGGCAGTGCGACAAACGCCGGTCACATGCTGTCATGTGACTGGAGCATTTGACCCGGAAGTTGTGGCGCTGCCACTATACTATATCTTACTGTACTGGCGTACGCCGCATCCGCCAAACCGGCGAAAAGCCAGATGTGTGAAACTGGGCGGACATGCTGGAAATCCAATTGGAAAAGTGAGGAAGTTGGTTATTGCCGCCAGGACCCCTAAAATTGATTCCATCTTGAAGAGACGTGCTGGGAAAGGGGCAATTGTTGATTAAGCCACTCGGTGAGGCAGCACTTATTTAATGACTGAGCGATTGCTTGAACTAAAATTGTTTCTTATAGATATGGTGAATCCTCAAGTAACATTAAATGAAGGTCAATGGACATAGGTGGATGAATTGAAGGAATTGCTTAATCACCCATTTACCGTGACTAAAAAATTACAAGCTGAGGATTTAACTCCTGGCATTTTCATAAGGGAGTGGAAAAACTTTATAATTTGCCTATCCCAAAAAGGAGGTTTAATCGCAGATGGCATTTCTGTTTCAATAAAACAGAGAGAGACACAGGTATTGGAAAATAAAATTCTTCTGGCAGCTGTTTATGTGGACCCAAGTCATCGTCTACTGCTTGATGATCAACAGCTTACTAAAGGAAAAGAAGCTCTGACTGAGGTAGCAGTTAGGATGAGTGGCCTACAGGACTGCCAGGCGCAAGAGGACTTGGGGCCTGACAGTGCTACTGCTGCCATATCTTCATTCTCTTCAGATGAGGAGTTTAACTTTGACAAGTATTTGAATGACATGGAGCAGGTAAAGCATTGGCGCAAGGAAAAAGATTTCACTCCGTCTCCTAAAGCAAGCAGATTGACCAGTTTTCAGTAAAATTTTTCACTTGCTCTGAAAGAAATTGAAAAATTCAACCGTTCATCAAAACTGACTGTGCATGAGGCAATTCCTTTATACCCGGAAATTGTTAGAGATGTTGCCCATGTGGTTACGGCTTTGCCTCCAACCCAAGTTACTGTAGAGAGGTTGTTCTCTAGCCTTAAAATTATTAGGTGAGATTTGAGGTCATCTGCGAAGGAGGACCTGATGGAGGCAATTCTATTTCTTACAACAAATTCATAGACTGCACAAATGTTATTTTTTTGCCACTTACATAGTGTATTATATAGTGTTATATATAAGACTATGTATTGCACTATGTAAGTGGCAAAAAACAGTTTTCAACAAAAACATACTAAATAATAACATTTAGTATAATGCTTATATTTAAGTGAAAAATTTATTGTAGTACAATGTGAACATCAACATTTAATCATTTTTATGCTCCAATAATCAAGATATTTAGATAGAACATAAAATATATTTATTGGAATACAACTTTAGAACACAAAAAACTAATAAATTGTAAATATGTAATACAATATGTAATATATACTGTATATTTATATACATACATACATACACACACAAGATATATATGTAATCTACTGTATATTACATAGTGTATTACATATTTACAATTTATTAGTTTTTTGTGTTCTAAAGTTGTATTCCAATAAATATATTTTATGTTCTATCCAAATATCTTGATTATTGTATCATAAAAATTATTAAATGTCTGATGTTCACATATACATGTTCATGTACTACAATACATTTTTCACTTAACTATAAGCAATATATGTAGGAGTCAGAGGAAATTGAGGAGTCGGAGTCGAAGGTTTGGCTTACTGACTCTACAGCCCTGACTGTACTCATACTACTTCTTCCAGTTTGTATGGACCTGTGCTATTTTCACCCAGACAGAATTTACATCTTCTCTCTGAATCTCATTTACATAATTTGTGATTGATTCTCCTGAACTGCACAGATCTTTCCCAAGAGTCTTTCATGAGATCTAGCTGGCCTATAAGCATCACCCATACCGGATCTCAAAAGGGAAGCATCAAGTAAAGGTCCACAGTACCTTTGAGTGAACAACAAATAGGAGATGTTAGAGATATCACTCCCTGTCATGCCTCCAAAACTCAACCAACATCTTGAGCACTTGTTTTTAAAGTCAAACTAAATAACTTGCACAGGCCATTGGTCTGTGAATTGTACCTGCATTTTTTAACAGAGTCACTGCATCAAGTTGGACATGAACTGGATCCCTTGATCGGAGAGCATCTCCTTGAGAAATTGTAAAAGATAAAATATGCTTATCAGGGCATCCATCACCTTGTCTTCCTTAATAGATGACAGAGCTGTGGCCCCGGGCATCTAGTAGCATAATTTAACACTGTTAGGATGAAGCGGTGACAAGAACTGCTGGGTATGGTCCAATAATATTTGCATCACTTTTCTAGAAGGGATCATCAATGATGGACAAAGGAACCGATGAGGCCTTGGGCATAGGCCCAGATTTCCCCACACTTTGGCAAGTGATACAAGAGCTGCAATAATTTAGTACATTGGTGCCCATTTTAGGCCAATAAAAGATTTGAATGAGTCTGACTTAAGTCCCTAAATGTGCAGCTCAGAGAAACTCATGTGAAACCCTCAATAATTGCTCTCAAAACTGGTAGGGCACAAGGAGTTGCCTTTCTTTTATCCCTACCTGTTGAGCTTCATAAGGAATAGTTTTGATCCCAGAATACCTACAGTGGGGAAAATAAGTATGTGATGCACTGGCGACTTTGCAAGTTTTCTCACCTACAAAAAATTGAAATCTCTGTATTTTTTATTGTATTACAATTTGCCAAAGGCAACTAAACCCCTAAACTAAAGATATATTTTAAAATATTCCAAAAACATGAAGAAAATCAAGTGGCACTCACCCTCCATAAAATTACTTCTTTATTATATTAACATTGAAAGTCCATGCATGGCAGGAGAGTAGGAAAATGGAGTATACGGACAACAGCCATTTTGTGTGGCTTGAACGCTTCTACAGCTCCACACCTACGTACTGACGTCAGACAATATCTTTAACCCCTTAACGACCATGGGCAGTAATATTACGTCCTGGCAGTCATAGTGTTACTGCCCGCGGTCTGATGCCGGCAGCTTGCCGCGATCGGCGCACATCTCAGCTGATTTTCACAGCTGAGATGTGTGCCTGCCAGGCATGAGCAGAATCGTTATCTGCCCGTACTGTTTAACCTTTTAAATGGCGCTGTCAATATGTGACAGCGCCATTATAATGGCATCGATGGTAAACATTTACTCACCGGCCGATATCGGAAGTCAAGTGACATGATCACGTGACGTGATCACATGACTTCCGGTGGTTGTCATGTAGCACAGGGTCATGTGATGACTCCTGGAGCTCATATGACTTACTTTCGGTTTCACCCAGCCCAGAGCTGGATGAGGCAGAAAATGAGCATATCTGCTATTTACCGCTGTATAGCTGTGATCAGCAGATATGGCAGAGCGATCAGATTGATGAACCATATAGCCTCCTAGGGGGACTGGTAAAATAAAAAAAAAGTAAAAACAAAAGTTTTAAAATATTAAAAAAAATAAAAAAAAAATAAAAATCAAATCAACCCCCTTTGCCCCATTGAAAATTAAAGGGTTAAAAAAAAGAAAAAAATATACACACATTTGGTATCGCCGCGTTCAGTAATGCCTAATCTATCAAAGTAAATCAATTATTCTGATCGGTAAATGGCGTAGCGGCAAAAAAATTTCAAACGGCGAAATTACGATTTTTGGTTACCACAAATTTTGCGCAAAATGCAATAACAGGCATCTGCGCAATAATGGTACAGTTAAAAACGGCAGCCTGAGATGCAAAAAATAAGCTATCACTGAGCCATAGATCCTGAAAAATGAGAACGCTACAGGTCACGGAATATGGCGTAACACATGCGCCACTTTTTTCGGACAAATTTCTGATTTTCTTTAACCCCTTATATAAAAGTAAACCTATACATGTTTGATGTCTATGAACTCGCACTCACCTCAGGCATCACACCTACACATCAGTTTTACTATAATTTGAACACAGTGAAAAAAATTTTTCTCAAAAACAATAGTGCTATCGCACTTTTTTTGCAATTTTTCCGCATTTGGAATTTTTTGCTGTTTTCCAGTACAGTGGAACCTCGCTTAACAAGTAACCCAGTTAGCGAGTATTTTGTCTAATGAGCAAAGCTTGCTGTAAATTTGTAACTCGGTTTACGAGAAAGCTTTGCTGTACAAGCAAAATACTCACCGCACACACTTCCGGTTCCGTACATCAACTGCACTTTAACCCGCTTTTGCAGTCCACACAAACGCACACAAGCAGGCACAAAACACACACAAACAAACACGCACACACACACACATACAGTATTATGCTCACCTTACCTTCCGTTCCATCGCCGGCGAACTACAAGAACCATGAGGCCGGCGATGGAACGGAAGGTAAGTTGAGCATAATATGTGTACCTTCCGTTTCATCGCTGGCCTCCTGGGTCCTGTAGTTCGCCGGTATAGGATGTGTATCGGCATTTGGCAGGCATTGTGACGAGGCAGGAACTTCTGCTGTCAGTCACTATTGAAAGGCAGCGCGCTAGCCAATCAGAGGCAAGCGGCTCCTGCCTTTGACGTCAGCGCTCTGGCAGTGGAAGTTCCTCCCTTGTCGTTATGGTTACCCGATACACATCCCGTACCAGCGTACAGCAAGTCCCAGGAGACCGGCAATGGAACGGAAGGTAAGGTGAGCATAATAGGTGTGTGTGCGTGCGTGTTTGTGTGTGTGTGTGTTTGTGCGTGTGTAGAATGGCACAATAGGGGACCAGGATGGGACAGTTAACAAGTTGTGGAACGAATTGTCTGCATTGCAATGATTTCCTATGCGAAATCTTGCTTTGCGGAACGAGTAACTTGGTTAACAAGCACACTCCCAGAACGGATTGTTCTCGTTAACCAAGGTTCCACTGTACATTATATGGTAAAACTTATGGTTTCATTTAAAAGTACAGCTCGTTCCGCAAAAAATGAGCCCTCACATGACCATATTGACTGAAAAATAAAAAAGTTACGTCTCTTAGAAGAAGAATGGCGACATAAAAAATGGAAAGCGAAAACCGGCCGGTCGTGAAGGGGTTAAATAGCTAACCTCCACTTGTTAGTATAATACAAATTAATACAACATCAAATGAAAACTTCCATACAAATCTAGACAAACACTATAAAAACACTGATAAATTATCTCTCTCATTGAATCCAAGTGGCCCTTGAGCATCTAGTCACAAAATCCACTTAGCTTCATACTGCATGAAAATTGCCTCCTCTTTCAGGTACATTAAAGGGAAGCTGTCACCAAGTTTTAACACCTAATCTGAGAGCATAATAATTTTGGGACAGAGATCCTGATTTCAGCAGTGTGTCATTTACTGGGCTGCTTAGTGTTTTGGTAAAATCACTGTTTAACCAGCAGTAGATTATCATAAGAGAAGTACTTGGCGTGCCGCCAGGTAGTCCACCGTATTCATGAGCTCTGTATAACTGCAGGATCCGCAGCAGAGAAAATATTGATTTTATCAAAATGGCAACAAACAGCTCAGTAATTGACACATAGCTGGAATCAGGGTCTCTGTCTCTAAATTATGCCGCTCTCAGATGCGATAGCGAAAACCATGTAACAGATTCCCTTTAACCCTTTCTAGGCTAGTAAATCTCAGAGATTTTGTATCTGAACTGTGTATTTCTTTGTTTTATCAACCTTGTGGCACCCACTTCTGTGTTTAAGAAATGAACACGGTCCCTAAAACTTACAAAAAGGGATCTAATAGTTTTTCCAATGTAATACAACTTACATGGGCACATTACAGCGTAGACTACATGTCTCATCTTAAGAAATTAACTATCTTAGTTGGTGGACATGGGCTCCCAATCGTATAGAGAATCAAAGAATTGCCTTAAAAAAATTATGCCACAGGGTAAGTTTCGACGCTGTAATTGTTTTTTTGCTGCTTCCCTGTTACTGACAACCTTATACAATTGGTAGTAGAGATGAGAGAACCTTCAGTCTCAAGGCTCGGGGTTCGGAAAATGACGTAAAAATCTCCGTGGTGAGTATCACTCTGTGCTCATGTCTGAGTGATGCGCAGTATTGTGCGCACAGTGGGAAGTGTGTGGTCGGCTCGAATTTGACTTACATTCTGCGTTCTAAGATGTTTTCATGATGTAGCACTGCTGTTCTCTCTGTTTTTTTGCCTAAGGGCTTGATAAATCTGCAGTGTTGAAGTAGTGCTGGATTTCTTTTCTAATTCGAAAGAGTATTTTTTAAAATGTAACTTTTATTTATTATCAATATTAATATAACTAGGGATATCAAGAGCACTTTACAATTATTTAAAACCACTTAGTGGAATCATTGACATATATAACAGGTCTACAAAAAATATTTTTTGTAATCATTGTGACGACATGGACTCTCATGGGTTAACGTTTCTTAAAATCCAGCCAGACAGCATGATAGATTGTCTATAGATGGGGGAGAAGTCCCTCATTGTTTTTACAAGACTCTTGTTGACTCAAGGTAATTGTGTTGGCCACTGAAAGCTAGACTATTGTTCTCCAGACATTTCCAGTAACCATTGTATTGTAGTTGTGTATTGATAATGTAATTACCTTAGGGTACCTTCACACTTAGCGATGCAGCAGCGATCCGACCAGCGATCTGACCTGGTCAGGATCGCTGCTGCATCGCTACATGGTCGCTGGTGAGCTGTCAAACAGGCAGATCTCACCAGCGACCAGTGAACAGCCCCCAGCCAGCAGCGACGTGCAAGCGACGCTGCGCTTGCACGGAGCCGCCGTCTGGAAGCTGCGGAGACTGGTAACTAAGGTAAACATCGGGTATGGTTACCCGATGTTTACATTAGTTACCAGTGTGAGCAGGGAGCAGGGAGCCGCGCACACTGAGCGCTGGCTCCTTGCTCTCCTAGCTACAGTACACATCGGGTTAATTAACCCGATGTGTAATGCAGCTACATGTGCAGAGAGCAGGGAGCCGCGCACACTGCTTAGCGCTGGCTCCTTGCTCTCCTAGCTGCTGTACACATCGGGTTAATTAACCCGATGTGTACAGCAGCTACATGTGCAGAGAGCCGGAGCCGGCACTGGCAGCGTGAGAGCTGCAGAGGCTGGTAACTAAGGTAAATATCGGGTAACCACCTTGGTTACCCGATGTTTATCTTGGATACAGCTTACCTCAGCTGTCAGACGCCGGCTCCTGCTCCCTGCTCGCTTCATTTGTCGCTCTCTTGCTGTCACACACAGCGATCTGTGTGTCACAGCAGGAGAGCGGCTTTGAAGAAAACGAACCAGGGCTGTGTGTAACGAGCAGCGATCTCGCAGCAGGGGCCAGATCGCTGCTCAGTGTCACACACAGCGAGATCGCTAATGAGGTCACTGCTGCGTCACAAAAAGCGTGACTCAGCAGCGATCTCGGCAGCGAGCTCGCTGTGTGTGAAGCACCCCTTAGTAGCCATTATCTAGTGGCTCCCAGTTTACATGTACACCCTCAGCCTTTCTAAGCACATCATTTGAATGAGCATTGTCCATGTAGCTTGAAATTCGTCCAATGGGAGAAGCAATCTTGTCCAACCAATCGATGAGGACGCAGTGTGTCCAGGGGGAGGGCTGTGGCTATAAGAGAGGACTTCTTTAAGCCACCAGGTTGTTGATGGTTGATGGATTCAGTCTAAGCTCTTTGGAGCTGACTGGAGGATCAGGACATCTTATGGCTTCAATCTAGGGACTCCGGATCCGGTTGGAGACCATATCCACAGCCTAGGGATTTCGACTCCGGCTGCCAGGATTTTAACATCAAACCAGGACTACCTAAGGAGAACACTCAGGTTGGGACAGTTCAGTCACCTGTTACAGACTTTGCAGACCTCAGACAGCTTGGAACCTGTGAGGCATGGACATTCTAAATCCCTGGTGAGCCAGCGGAAGGGTGAGACTCTGTTGCCTGTTACATTTGTGTGTTTTGCTGATTATGCGTTATGTGCCGTTAATTGTTTGGGGATCCAATAAAGTCTAATTATTGTGGTTCCCTCACCCTGTGTTGTCTGAGTAGTGTTATGCCCACGGTTAAGGAGGCCGGCGTTCAGTTGGGATGAGCCCTGAGCCACGCTGTCTTTCTAAAGGCGGCGGGTTTTAGTGGACGAGAGCGCCCACTGAGCCCCGTGTCTCCACAATCATTGCAGGTGACTTTGTACTTTTCTGAATCATCTTTTTGTCATGATTTCAAAAATGTATATAGTTTTTCTGTAGCATGTATAGTTTCCATGGAGCAGCTTCATTATTATAAGGTATAGGAAATATACTGGCAACATTAAGGCTATGTGCCCTTGGGAGCTCGTACCTGCGGATGTATCCGCAGGTACGGCCGCAGGTTTACCGCAGCTGCCCGCCGGCATCCGCAGCTATTTTTAGCTGCAGTAGAATAGCTGCAGTAAACCTGCGGACTTTCATGCGATTTACCTGCGGACGTACCGGCCTCTATCTCCATAGTGGAAAGCCGGGATTTCCACAGGTAATTCCGCAGGAATAATTGACATGCAGTTACTGTATGTGCGGCTGCGGGACAACCGCAGCATATTCCGCAGCCGCACATTCCGCAGCGTGGACACAGATACTCCCCTTGTCCCATAGGATAACATGGGGAGTGTCTGTACTTGCTGAAACCTGCGGATTTATCTGGAAAATCCAGATAAATCCGTAGGTTTTCCGTGGCAAAATCCGCAGAAGCAAGCTTCCGTGGGCACATAGCCTTAGAAAACAGTAATCTATATATCAGAAAAAAATGTTTCACCTTACAAAACAGTATTTATTGAACCAAAATAATTTCACATGCAAAATAGAAACCAAAATATGAGCAGAAATTAAAAGTGTGTGACATTAGACTATCGTTGATACGATTTTTCAGTGTTGTCCCTATATAACATCCAACATTGTCTCTATATAACATCCAACAGAAATCTACCATCACTGATTCATTCGAAAAACCCTGGTAGCAGTATTCCATTACTTTAATGTCCTGGTGAAACCGCTCGCCTTGTTCATCGCTTACATCCCCAAGATTTTGAGGGAAGAAATCTAAATATGAATGCAAAAAGTGCATTTTCAAAGACATGCGACATCAAAGACACTGGTATGCATTTAGCAGTTCCTCAACACGTTCAACATATTCTGGAGATCTATTTTTTCCTAAGAAGTTTTCACAGATCCACGTAAAGATTTTACAAGTTCTCAATACCTTATTATTTAGAGTTCCTTCAAACACATCATCTCTCATAAGCTATCTGATCTGAGGACCAACAAATACCCCTTCGTTCAGTTTTGCTGGTGCAATGCTGGAGGATTTCTGGGAAATGTATTGGAACCCTTGTGAATTTGTCTTTGCCATGGATTTCACAAAGTTTTTAATCAATACCAACTTTATATGTAGTGGAGGAAGAATGATTTTTGTTAGAGCAACTAAAGGATTATGCTGAACATTGTCTTCATCTGTAGCATAGATGTTTCTCTGTTCCCAATCACGATGAATTTAATGCTCTACTGTATTTCTACTGTCCCATAAACACAAGAATCAACCTGGGATACCGGGAGAGGTTAGTGTTTGAAGATGGGGGCGCCCAGGCCAGCGCCCATGTGCAGTGCTGGCTCTGCTATATAGATGTGTGCGTTTTTCGGATAAACATGGCAATAATTGTATCTCTTGAGGCAGGTGTGCCTTAATTTGTTCTGTAGGTTCAAAAACTGATTTGGCAGTACATACTGTGAGGAGCAGGTGGTTTTGTGTTTGTTGAGGGATTTTTCCCATATGTCTGTGCTTACCCTGTGTCCAAAATGGCTCCTCGTGTGGATACAGAGCGTCTCATTGCTGCAGTGGAGCAACATCCCCAACTCAGGGACACTAGGGTGGATGGCTACCAGGATCGAATCACTGTTGAGCGCACATGGCTGGCTGTGGCTGAGGAGGTGTACCCAAATAGTGGATTGAGCACGTTGTTCGCCTGCTAAGCGGACATAATTCGGTAAGTTACCCCATGGATGTACCTTTAATATATGTTTGTGTTTCTGAGGGTTTGTTTACTGTCTTCAGTGTAAATTTTTATAATCACATTTACGTTATATGTATTAATTATTCTTTGTTGGCTAATTTCTCAAAATAACACTATATGTAGTTGTTGTGCTAACTGCAGCCTGGGTTCCAAACAAATATATCCTCTGCAGTTTAATGTTAACTGTGTTGTTTTTTTTTAAATATTTATGCCCTGATCTGTGTTTCTGCTTTCTGCTTTCTCTGTGTGTGTCATAGGATTGAATGTGTTGGTGTGGTTTTGTTTACTGTGAAGCATTACTACCACAGATTTAACTAAAAGATAAAGCTATAATGTTATCATGTGTATCCCTCGTGTATGCTTTTGAGTACTGATGCAGGTGGAGGTCCCCTGCTGTACTGTGGCTACATAGACATGTTTTCCTTATTTTTTTATTTTTATTTGCCTGTGATTTGTTTGTGCAATGATGTACTTTGTACTAGCTAAGCATGCTGGGTATGTTGTGGCCTGAATTTGTTCCAGGGTGCCATTGCATTTGTCAATATTGATACTACATACCATGAATACTTCTACCCGTTTGTTAATAAACTGAAACCTGATCTGCTGGTGTGAAATATGACTGTGACTGTTGCATGCATTTAGCTTGTGCAATGTATTTATTTGTTCAATGTGTAAAATACCCGTCTCTGCAGCATGGAATCTAATTTATTGTCTCTGATAAAAATGTTTTTAATTTTTTTCTTTTGTTTTCAAATTTCAATACAAATTTGATTAAAAAAATAATTTTGTTCCAACAGTGGATTTGGATAAAAGACGCTGGAAGTCAGCTCGTGACCAATATTGCTGGGAATTAAATCCAATACAGTCATCTGCTGATGTGAAAAAAAAAAAAAGAAAATATGTTTGTTTTGATATTTTAGATTTTTTAAAGGCCAATTAAGAAAGTGACAGTAAGTTTTAGTTTAATGCTTTCAATTTTGAGTCTTGGCTTTTTGTTTTGTTCATAAACAAAATAAATGTTTTTTTAACAATAATTATGATTCTTTATTGCATTATTTTTTTTCGTATTTAAAAATTTAGAACAGAGGACAACTTCGAGGATTCTGAAGAAACACCTTCAGCTGCTCCATCAGCAACAGCTACATCAGAAGCCGACCCCCATGTAGAAGAAACACCACAAACACAGCAGAACAACACAACACAACTAATGCTGCTGAAGTATCGAGTGATGCAGGTCTGGGATGCAGCCAAACCAACACACAACCCACATCCCAACCTTCAAGTGCTCCAGCCGCCCAGGCAACAACTTCAACTACTATACCTCGTTCTTTTGTTCAAACTTATCGTGGGCGACGACTCAGGCGCCAAGAAGATATTCGGTCACTTCCAGATATCATTGACACTAGAATACTCACTATCATGAACTCACTAATGCCTGAAAATGATGTTGAGCATTTTTGTAGGTCACTGTCTCCCTGCCTTGCAAAAGTACAATCAGAATGTCAGGAGCGGGTCAGGGCCGCTATGCTAACCCTAATATCTGCATGCCAGGGCGACCCCGAGCCAAACCATCTTTTCTTTATCGTTCCTTTGGGAGACCCATACCATGGGTGTTTAGCTTCTGCCTCCGGAGGACACACAAAGTACTACACTTAAAAGTGTAGCTCCTCCCTCTGAGCTTATACACCCCCTGGTAGCCAGTCCTAGCCAGTTTATTGCTTTGTGTCAGGAGGCATACATCCACACATGCATTCTCATCTGATTAGTTTGACTTTTGGAAAGAGTTTGAAGAAAAGCGGGTCCATGTCTGGACTCCCGGCATGTCCCTTCTCACCCCACTGTGTCGGCGGTGTTTTTAAGGTTGATTTACAAGGATGCAGCCTTACATGCCGCGCTCCTTCACCATCCCTTCTGGGCTCTGGCTTGAAGTGGGAGCCAGCACGGTCTCCATGCCTGGCAGGAGTCCGGTCTCCATCCACAGCCCCTTGAGGATTCTGTTGGACCGGAGCACTCATCCCCAGGGACATGGCCCTGCGTCTCAGCAGCTAAGTACCTGAGACGTTTATGTTGGGGGTCCCGGTTCTTTATTGTAAGGGGAGAGTATGCTGTATGTGATTGTTTTAACTTTTCCGGCGGGTTCTCTAGCTTTTGCCTGAGAACCGCGCCGATGGTGCCTGCTTGTCGGCCTCGCCGCTTAAATTTAGGCCCCGGCTTCGCCGGAGGCCTAGTTTCATTTTCCTGCCCTCACATGTCACTCATGCAGAGGGACAGGTTCGGCTCCTCCCGGCGGCCGTTCTACGCTTTATACTGCATGTAAGCTCCTGCTGCCTGAGCCGAGCATTTATCCACACTGTGATGGTTGCTCTAACTTGGCGGTGCCACAGCCTGGAGTCTCACCCCCAGTGGTCTCTCAGGCTGCTGCTGCACCTGTGACTGAACCCCCGGCCTGGGTAGAGTCCTTTTCTAGGTCCATATCCCAGTCATTTGCTGAGTCCATGGGACTTTTGTCCAGGACTTTGATGAATATGCATCAGCCTCCCTCACAGGGTGCCTCTAATACTCTTGACAGAGGACTCCTATCCTCTGACCTCCGTCCATCGGAGCTCACGGAGGATTCATCATCTGATCCCAGACCCCATCCTTCTAAGAGAAGGCGCAGGGTTCCCCCCCCCTCCCCATCCCACGGCTCTGTCTCAAGAGCTGACTCTCAAGATGAGGAGGATGCCCTCACTGGGGGCTCGGAGGCTATGTATCCCATCGATTTTTCTGAGGGTGACTCAGATCTTAGTGATTTGATTGCTTCTATTAATTCTGTGCTGGATCTCAATCCGCCAGTGTCAGAGGAGCAACTCTCTTTGGCAGAAAAACATCAGTTTACCTCGCCTAAGAGAGCAAAGAGTGTGTTCTTTAACCACTCCAGTTTTCAGACCGCTGTGACCAAACCCAGGGCCTGCCCTGACAAACGCTTTCCAAAGCGTAGTTCTGATGACCGCTTTCCATTTCCACCTGAGGTGGTCAAGGAGTGGTCTCACTCCCCAAAGGTAGACCCTCCGGTGTCTAGGCTATCAGCCCGGACCGTTGTGTCGGTGGCTGACGGCACCTCACTTAAGGATTCCACTGACCGTCAGATTGACCTTCTGGCCAAATCTGTGTATGAAGCTGCGGGGGCCGCGTTTTCCCCGACTTTTGCAGCAGTGTGGGCTCTCAAAGCCATCTCTGCTTCTCTAGAGGAGATGCATTCCCTCACCAAGGAATCTATGCCTGAGATGGTTACCTTAACTGCTCAGGCTTCAGCTTTTTCATCTTATGCCATGTCTGCCATGCTAGAGGCTGCTCACCGCACTGCGGTGGCTTCAGCTAATTCTCTTGTTATCCGCAGGATTTTGTGGCTTCGAGAGTGGAAGGCAGATGCTTCTTCCAAGAAGTTTCTTGCTGGGCTCCCTTTTGCTGGTTCACGGCTGTTTGGTGAACAGCTGGATGAAATCATTAAAGAAGCTACTGGCGGGAAGAGTACTTCCATGCCACAAACCAAGACCAGGAAACCCGCCCAGGGTAGGAATCAATCGAGGTTTCGTTCCTTTCGTTCCTCCATCTGGTCATCCTCTAAGCCTTCCGCCTCGTCCGCTAACTCAGCCAAGGATCAGAAATCCAACTGGCGCCCAAAAGCGCGTCCGCAGAAGACCGCAGGAGGTTCTGCCACTAAGGCAGCTTCCTCATGACTCTCGGCCCGCTCCAGCCACGTCCTTAGTCGGTGGCAGGCTCTCCCACTTTGGCGACACTTGGTTAAAGAAAGTCTTCGATCAGTGGGTGAGAGACATCATATCTCACGGCTACAGGATAGAACTCTCTTCCAGCCCTCCAAACAGATTTTTTCTCTCAACTCCCCCCTGCTCCAAGGCCGCCGCCTTCTCGCAGGCCGTGGCGTCCTTGCAGGCAAATGGAGTGATTGTCCCAGTTCCCGCTCAGGAACATTTCAGAGGTTTTTACTCAAATATCTTCCTAGTTCCAAAAAAGGACGGTACCTTCCGGCCCATCCTGGACCTCAAGCTTCTCAACAAGCATGTCCGGGTGCGGCATTTTCGCATGGAGTCTCTGCGATCAGTCATTGCCTCAATGACCCAAGGGGAGTTCCTGGCGTCCACCGACATCAGAGATGCCTATCTACATGTGCCAATCGCAGTGTCCCATCAGCGTTGGTTACGTTTTGCGATAGGAGAGGTTCATTTCCAATTCGTGGCTCTCCCCTTCAGGTTAGCCACGGCCCCTCGGGTATTCACCAAGGTCATGGCGGCAGTGATTGCGGTCCTGCACCTCCAGGGGTTAGCAGTGCTTCCTTATCTGGACGACCTTCTGGTCAAGGGTACATCCAACGCAGACTGTCAGCGGAGTGTTTCGCTCACTCTCGCCACCCTAGCCCAATTCGGGTGGATTGTCAATCTTCCCAAATCCACTCTGACTCCGACCCAGAGTCTCGCGTACCTAGGGATGCAGTTCGAGACTTTGCCAGCACTTGTGAAGTTGCCCTTACTCAAACAGCAGTCTCTCCGGCTAGCGGTGCACTCTCTCCTGAGGCCCCGCCGTTATTCCCTCAGGCGCCTGATGCAGGTGTTGGGTCAAATGGTGGCCTCCATGGAGGCGGTTCCCTTTGCCCAGTTCCATCTACATCCTCTGCAGCTGGACATTCTCCGCTGTTGGGACAAGCGGCCTTCCTCCTTACAGAGGTTAGTGGCTCTGTCACCACGGACCAGGAGCTCTCTTCAGTGGTGGCTTCAACCCCTCTCCCTGTCCCAAGGGCGCTCCTTCCTGACTCCGTCCTGGGTGATTCTCACCACGGATGCCTATCCGGCTGGGGAGCGGTACATCTCCACCACAGAGCACAGGGCACTTGGACTCCGTCCGAGTCAGCCTTTTCAATCAATGTGCTGGAAACCAGAGCTGTGCTTCTAGCTCTCCTAGCCTTTCACCACCTGTTGGCGGGCAGGCACATTCGAGTCCAGTCAGACAACGCGACAGCGGTTGCCTACATTAATCACCAAGGCGGGACACGCAGCCGCCTGGCAATGTTGGAGGTCCAACGCATTCTTCAATGGGCGGAGGACTCCAAATCCACCATATCCGCAGTCCACATCCCTGGTGTAGAAAACTGGGAGGCAGATTATCTCAGCCGTCAATCCATGGACGGTGGCGAGTGGTCCCTGCACCCGGCAGTGTTTCAGTCAATCTGCCGCAAGTGGGGCACTCTGGACGTGGACCTAATGGCATCCCGTCACAACAACAAGGTTCCGGTTTACGTGGCTCGCTCCCACGATCCTCAGGCCTTCGCCGTGGACGCTCTGGTTCAAGACTGGTCCCAGTTTTGTCTGTCCTACGTGTTTCTCCCTCTAGCTCTCTTGCCCAGAGTCCTGCGCAAGATCAGAATGGAGGGCCGTCGAGTCATCCTCATTGCACCGGACTGGCCCAGGCGAGCTTGGTATCCGGACCTGCTCCAACTGTCCGTGGAGATGCCGTGGCATCTTCCGGACCATCCAGACCTGCTCTCGCAAGGTCCGTTTTTCCGCCCGAATTCTGCGGCACTCAAATTGACGGCGTGGCTCTTGAGTCCTGGATTTTGACGGCTTCTGGTATTCCTCCTGAAGTCATCTCCACTATGACTCGGGCCCGTAAGTCTTCCTCCGTCAAGATCTATCACAGGACTTGGAAAATTTTCCTGTCCTGGTGTCGCTCTTCCGGCCATTCTCCTTGGCCATTCTCATTGCCGACCCTTCTGTCTTTTTTACAGTCCGGTCTGCAGCTAGGACTGTCCCTCAACTCTCTCAAGGGACAAGTCTCAGCTCTATCAGTGCTGTTCCAGCGGCGTCTCCCCCGGCTGGCTCAGGTCCGCACCTTCATGCAAGGTGCGTCTCACATCATTCCGCCTTATCGGCGGCCCATGGATCCCTGGGACCTTAACTTGGTCCTCACGGTATTGCAGAAACCCCCTTTCGAGCCCCTTAGGGAGGTTCTTTTGTATCGTCTTTCTCAAAAGGTGGCCTTTCTAGTTGCCATAACTTCTCTCAGGAGAGTCTCTGATTTGGCTGCGCTCTCCTCGGAGTCACCTTTTTTGGTTTTTCACCAAGACAAAGTAGTTCTCCGTCCGACCCCGGACTTTCTTCCTAAGGTGGTCTCTCCCTTCCACCTTAACCAGGATATTTCCTTGCCTTCCTTCTGTCCGGCCCCTGTTCATCGCTTTGAGAAAGCGCTGCATACTCTAGATCTGGTGCGTGCTCTCCGGATTTATGTGTCTCGCGCCGCTGCGCTTAGGCGGTGCACCTCTCTTTTTGTGCTACCCACAGGGCGGTGCAAGGGTCTCTCTGCTTCTAAGCCGACCTTGGCCCGTTGGATTAGCTCGACCATTTCGGACGCCTACCAGAGTACTCAGGTGCCTCCCCCGCCGGGGATCAAAGCACACTCGACCAGAGCTGTCGGTGCCTCTTGGGCTTTTAGGCACCAGGCTAAGGCTCAAAAAGTCTGTCAGGCTGCCACTTGGACTAGCCTGCATACCTTTTCGAAGCACTACCAAGTGCATGCTCATGCTTCGGCAGATGCGAGCTTGGGCAGACGCATCCTTCAGGCGGCTGTCGCCCACTTGTGAAGTTAGGCTCCGCCTACTTCTTAGTTTTTTCTGTTTATTCCCACCCAGGGACAGCTTTGGAATGTCCCATGGTATGGGTCTCCCAAAGGAACGATAAAGAAAAAGAGAATTTTGTTACTTACCGTAAATTCTTTTTCTTATAGTTCCGTATTGGGAGACCCAGCTCCCTCCCTGTTGCCTGTTGGCAATTTTCTTGTTTCGTGTGTTATCACCGGCTGTTGTCGTGGAAAGAGTCTCCAGTTGTTCCGGTTCTTTCTCGGTTCTACTCGTGGGTGGCTATTCTCCTTCAGCTTTTGCACTAAACTGGCTAGGACTGGCTACCAGGGGGTGTATAAGCTCAGAGGGAGGAGCTACACTTTTAAGTGTAGTACTTTGTGTGTCCTCCGGAGGCAGAAGCTAAACACCCATGGTATGGGTCTCCCAATACGGAACTATAAGAAAAAGAATTTACGGTAAGTAACAAAATTCTTTTTTTTGAAAATATCGAGCAGTGGCGTAGCAATCAACGAACAACACAGCTGGCACCACCAACATCAAACATTGATCAACAATCACAACACTCACCTTCATCACAACCAAGAACTCCAGGTAGGCAACATGCACACAATCTTGATGCTCCTTGACATTTGTAGCGCCACACACGCAAATGCAACCATTAGCCCAGGGTCAATAGTTGGCATCAACATTCAACTTCACACAGCAGACAGTTCACCCAAGCCAAAATTTGTATGTACCATCTTTGAAAAAACAAGTGTATACCACAAGGGCAAATCTTTTTCTACAAACTTCAGCAACAGTGACAGTGGCAAACACAATACAGTCACAGCCCAATGCATCACCTTTGTGTCTCAGACCATCCCTGAACTTGGGAACACTACTTCCAGTACAGGATACAGTGTCCAGTCTTGAGGATTTAGTAAACATATAGAGTTTTTTTTTTGTTTGTTTGTTTTTTTAATTTATTTAAAATAATTATTCCAATTATCATAACATTATTTTAAGGAAAAATAAAACAACAAACTAATTTTAACAATACCACATGCAATATGATACCAAAATTTGTTTGGAAAAATGTTATAATGAAACAAGCTGTGACATTTATTGTAAGGTGTAACGGCATAACTGATTATTTAAAATTAAGCACTATAATTACAAGTAATCAAACACCACCATGACCAGCAATGCTTAACTATGTTCCAACATTTGCCAATACATAATGTCAAGCATAGCAAATACCAACATGTCAGGATGGACCGGACTCCATGTTTCACGTAGCAACAAGAGGGGCTTTGAACATATCAATGCCACTTCTGTTTGCCTGTGTCTGACAGAATCAGCACCATGACTAATTTTTATGGGTCTTAATGCCTTTCATTATGTATTAAGTCTACTTGGATCCTATTTAACATTGGATGGTCATGGAATTGGCCTATGTGCTGACATATCATAGTTTTTTTTTGTGTTATTCCATCTTCAGAAATCTACTTGATGTTTTGGAAACTTGGCTAAATGATGCAAACATTAAATTTGCTGTGTTTTTTTTTCCTGTGGATAATTTCAACTTTCAAATATTTGTTTTTATCTTAAAAGTTAGGATGTCTTTCAACAATTTCATTTGCAAAGTAATATTAATATTGTGGCTTGATGTGTAATATACATCTGTTGTTGCTTTTGTTTGGTCAACTTGATGAATGCAAATGTGTCATTATTGGCTTTTATAGCCTGTATTTTTTGATCAATGTCTTACTGAAGACAGCAGTGGTTTATATTTTGTTTAGTATGAAAAATAATTTAACAAATTATTTAATTTAAAAATGTAGCAATTGTTATGTTTCCAAAAACATAATCACTGTCAAATGTTTTTTGGCCTATGGCTTACCCCAATGTGTTGTGTTCACACTTCTTAAGAAATAAATGAACCTTTTTGTTTAACATTTTTGTTTTGACTATACATATTGAATCTAACCACTTGTATAATGAGTGTCACACCAAAAATGCATTGTACACTACAATTATTACCGTATTTTTTGGACTATAAGACGCACCGGACCATAAGACGCACTCTGGTTTTAGAGGAGGAAAATAGGAAAATAAAAGTTTAAGCAAAAAATGTGGTCATGACACACTGTTATGGGGCGAGGATCTGCTGCTGCCACTGTTATGGGGGTAATATCCCCAACTAAGATACCCCATCCTGGTAATGATCCTCCTGCCTTGTATATACAGTATATGTCCTTCATCCTGGTATAGCCCACATACTACTATACACCGTGATCCTGGCATATGGCCGCATCCTGCTATATACTGGCATATGGCTGCATCCTGCTATATGCCCCATCCTGCTATATAACCCATCCTGGCATATGGCCCCATCCTGCTATATGCCCCCATCCTGCTATATGCCCCCATTCTGCTATATACCCCCATCCTGCTATATACTCCCATCCTGCAATATACCCCCATCCTGCTCATATACCCCCATCCTGCTCACATACCCCCATCCTGCTCACATACCCCCATCCTGCTCATATACCCTCATCCTGCTCATATACCCTCATCCTGCTCATATACCCCCATCTTGCTCATATATTCCCATTCTTCTCATATACTCCCATCCTCCTATATACTCCCATCCTGCTATATACCCCCATTCTGCTCATAATATACTCCCATCCTGCAGCATCTCTCGTCCTCCTGTCTGCCGGCTGCGGCTGCGTGCACATCGCTAGTCTCCACACAGCTGCCGCCAGCACAGACAGGAGGAAATCGCGGTGCTGCAGGGATCGTAGCCGGTGAGTATACTGATTCACTGCAACTCGCGCTGATGATGATGTGTGGGGGGCAGTGAATATAGCCGCACATGATCACTCCAGGCTGTAGTTACCAGGGGTGATAATGCGGGCCAGCTGTTTATCCCTCGCCCATCATCCCGCCCACCTTTCAGCGCCGGCTTCAGCGCTGAGAGATGATGGGCGGGATGATGGGCGTGCATATTAAATGAGCGGGTCCACGTGGTCACGGCAGACGCTGCTACAGCCTGCTCGTGCCGCCGATGACCCACTCTACTGCAGCAACCCCATTCCCCGCAGCCCTACATTCAGACTATAAGACGCACCCCCCACTTTCCCCCAACATTTGGGGTAAAAAAGTGCGTCTTATAGTCCGAAAAATACGGTATATCATGTGCTTAGACAATGGTTAAATTACCTTAACCACAACATTTAATTTGTGGTGTAAACCAAATGCAAAAAAAAACATTTATAGCAGCTGATCATAATGTCACATACTTCCGATTTCTGGGAAACAATGATAATTAGCCTACAAATTTAAAAACCATAACATTGGAATAATACAACCTTCATGAGTGCCCTGATTTTTTTTTATTTTTATTGAAGATTTCTGAAACATGACAATTTTCAGTGGTTTGGTCCTAAATTAGTCTAAATTATAGTGACATGTTAAACACACATTACATTGTCTAATGAGACAGATAATCACAATGAACAATCATTCTGTGTTACCGTCAATCTTGAATAGATATTATGAGTGAATTAATTTCAAACACGTATTAAAATCAACTAAACTACTTTTTAAGGCTAAAACAACTTTTACTGCAATTTGCGTTGATAATTTAATTTTGTAAATACCAATGACACGTCCTTAAAGTTATATTGCAACATAAATTTAAATAAAATAACGTTAACAAACTAATAACACAAAAGATAGTTAATGTTTAAATTTTGTGTTTTCAGGTACACAAATTGAATCACAATAATAATCTTTTAATGAATTTGAGAATACATTTTAAGCATAGAAAAAAAGTTCAAATGAAAACCTATGGAAAATCATTAACATTCAAAGTATGTTATGAACATTCATAACAAAACAGAAATAAAAATGAGGTATTAGGGTTTTTTTTACAGTTGATTCAATACATGCTTGATTTGTATTTTGCATCATACCATAAACAGTTAAGCTCACAATCCACGTCAAGTGTCCTCATTATCTTGCGAGTCCCTACACTAAAATAAAAATGTGCTTATGAACACATTCATAGGCAAGGAAACTAAACTTATTAATATACATGTTTGTTGTTTTTTTTTTATTAATTCAGTTATCAAAATCCATTAATCAGTAAAAATCCATTAATCAGTAAAAAGACCAAAAGGACCAGCTTGGTGACCAATTGGCAAGCCTGGTGGTAAAACAGCATTTGCTGATCACTCTCATCCAGATCACGCAAGGAGGCTTCATATGATCAGGAGTAATTATGTAAAATGATGGCCGCCTTGATGGCTGCCTGGACACTTTGCATTGTGGTGGGGAATATCTGCCATTTAGAGGCTAGAATTCCAAAAGCACTCGCCACAAAACATCATGCTTTTGTCAAACGAAGGTTGAAAGTGCTCTTCCGATTGTCAATACCACGTCGTGGAAAAGGCCGTAGGACATGTTTTCAAAGGTAAAACCCTCATTAGCAACCATAATACATGGTGCAGGAGGCCCAGATGATCCTGGAAGTGGACATGACTGAGGAAGGTTCAGATTTACATCAGCCGTCTTGCTAATCTGGAAGAGCGAAATATGCGTGCATCAGACGCAAATCCATAGGCCCCAATTTCCGCAAATACAAAACAGTAGTTGTTGTCAACCAAATCAAGAACAACCACTGAGAAAAATTTATAATAATTAAAAAAAATGGGAGCCCGAGTTTGGTGGCTTCTTGACACGGATGTGCTTACCATCCAATACACCAATACAGTTTGGAAACTGAGCTGCTTCCAGAAAGCCCTGGGAAATCCTCACCCAGTCATGTGTGGTTGGCTAATGCATCAAACAGCTTTTAAATTTGTTCCAAATCAGATTACAAGTATTTCGGATAATAGCGGAAATTATAGAAGTGCCAAGAAGGAATTCAAAATGAAGTGAACCAAAGCAGTTGCCAGTAGCCAGGAATCTATGAATAGAGATAATGAAAATTATAACCATTGAACAATTATAAATGACATTGAAAATAAAAAAAATGTGTTTGCATTTAGTTATATTCATGGTGTAATGATATTGACCAATAATAGCTGATAATGCAGCATTTCAACCCATAACTCCTATTTCATCATTGGTTGACATCAGTGGACTCCTAGTAACATTATTCTGAGTTGCCATCTATTACACATCAATTGTGTTGGCAGGATATTATTATGACAACACAAGTGGCCATCAGCAGTTAAGAATTATTTAACTTAAATTATGCAATCACAAATGTTTATGACTAACTCAAAGTTTATATACCGTATTTTTCGCTTTATAAGACGCACTGTTGTTCCCCCAAATTTTGGGGGAAAGTAGGGGATGCGTCTTATAAACCGAATATACGGGGGTGTATATATATATATATATATATATATATATATATATATATATATATATATATACACACACTGCAGGGTCCGCTCTGGAGCACTGCTGGGGGCAGGGAAAGCTGCGAGCGGCAGCGTTAGATCTCCTGCTCCCGCTCATATAATATGCACAGCCGCTTTCCACCAGTGTGGTGCTGAAATTGCATCGCGCTGAGGGGCTGGGGCAGCGGGGCATATTATATCTGCCTGCGCCCTCCTTTGATCGCACATGATCCCCCCTGTGTTAGATATGGCCCCCCGTGCTGCTGCCTATAGTAAAATAAAAAAAAGCTTTACTTACCTCCAGCGCTGATCTCCGGTCTCCTGCTGTCTGTGATAAGGCACGCAGAGATGATATCACTCTGCGTGCTGATCACATGACCGGCAGCAAGAACCAGGAAGTAGAGGAAGCCGGAGCTCAACTGCGAGATGGGAGACACAAGAAGGGACAGCGCTGAGAAGGTAAGGAAAGAGTGTTTTATTTTATTATGGGTAGCAGCATGGGGACATATCTAACACAGGGGAGATGTGCCATCTATAGGGGCCATGGGCAGCTGTATGGGGGCCATATAAAACACAGGGGAGATGTGCCATCTATAGGGGCCATGGGCAGCTGTATGGGGGCCATATCAAACACAGGGGAGATGTGCCATCTATAGGGGCCATGGGCAGCTGTATGGGGGCCATATCAAACACAGGGGAGATGTACCATCTATAGTGGCCATGGGCAGCTGTATGGGGGTTATATCAAACACAGGGGAGATGTGCCATCTATAGGGGTCATGGGCAGTACAGGGGGACGTGTCCCAGCACAAGGGGGCTATATTCAATATAAGGGGGCCATATCCAGATTAAGGGGGGCTAATTTTAGGATGGGGGGCTATGAGGGACATATACCCTATATGATTTGTTAGACGGACACTGGCATTATAAGATGGACCCCATTTAACATTAAAAAAAAAAAATCTCTTTTCCTTCACCAAATTTGGGGGTGCGTCTTATAATCAGGTGCGTCTTATAAAGCGAAAAATATGGTAATTATTTTCCTACTATATTATATTTACAGATGTTATGATAAACATTTTTTCAAACATGATTTCATAGGTACAATTACTAAATAAACATTCAGTTAAAAAAACAAATACCTCAAAGTCAATAACAAACGCTCCTGAGGAGAAATGCTAAGCCGCAAGCATGTGTCTTGACGGAGGAGATGAGGGCACAACACCACCAGAATATAGTCAAAACTATCAACTGTCAAACGGCAATAAGCAACAAACTTGATGGGATATTGCCGAAGTTCAGAGTACAAGGTGTGAAAGTGACCATAATTGGAACCTTGCATGACTATTAAGTGAATCCATATTCTTTTCCTCTGGGGTGGATCTAAGTCCAGCATATGCCAACTAACACCAAAGCGACGTGACACCATACGGGTGACACACGGATGTAACACACGCACACACGTACATTGTACAGGGACATACGCATGCTACATGGCTAGCACACGGATGCCAAATGGGAAATACACACGGATACACAGAACGCAACACGAATGGGAAAAACAGACCACATGACACGTACGCTATTTTCACGGATGTGTGAAAGAGGCCTAAGGCATTATTTATATTCCCTTGTCTCCAACTCTCTCTTCTTGTTTTACTTACCAGACCATGAGAGGGTCTCACCTCTAATACATCTTAGGGGCACTTTGCACACTACGACATCGCAGGCCGATGCTGCGATGTCTAGTGCGATAGTGCCCGCCCCCGTCGCAGCAGCGATATGTGGTGATAGCTGGCGTAGCGAAAGTTATCGCTACGCCAGCTTCACACACACACTCACCTGCCGTGCGACGTCCCTGTGGCCGGCGACCCGCCTCCTTGTTAAGGGGGCGGGTCGTGCGGCGTCACTGCGACGTCACACGGCAGGCGGCCAATCAGAGCGGAGGGGCGGAGATGAGCAGGATGTAACCATCCTGCCCACCTCCTTCCTTCCGCATATCCTACGGAAGCCGCAGTGAGGCCGGTAGGAGACGTTCCTCGCTCCTGCGACTTCACACACAGCGATGTGTGCTGCCGCAGGAGCGAGGAACAACATCGGACCGTCGCGTCAGCGTAATCATGGATTACGCCGACGCTGCACCGATGATACGATTACGACGCTTTTGCGCTCGTTAATCGTATCATCCAGCCTTTACACACTGCGATGTCGCATGCGATGCCGGAAGTGCGTCATTTTCAATTTGACCCCACCGACATCGCACCTGCGATGTCGCAGTGTGCAAAGTGCCCCTAAGTCCACCATTTTTTACACTAAATTTATAATATCATTTACCTTCTAGGTAGACCTCATTTGTCTAAGTATCCATGAACACGTGGTTATTGACTCACCTCCTACTTGTTTCCTCTATTTTTGCATAGGTATGTGGAAATACACTATACTTCAAAAGTTTGGGGTCACCCAGACAATTTTGTCTTTTCCATGAAAAATCACACTTTTATTTATCAAATGAGCATAATGAATAGAAAATATAGTCTAGTCATCAACTAGGTTAGAAATCATGATTTTTACTTGAAATAATGATTTTCTCCTTCAAACTTTGCTTTCGTCAAAGAATGCTCCCTTTGCAGCAATTCCAGCTTTGTAGACTTTTGGCATTCTAGCTGTTAATTTGTTGAGGTAACCTGAAGATATTTCAAACAACACTTGAATTCAAATTTACAGAAGGTAGTGCATCCAATTTTATCCTTAGAAGCTACCTTAATCTAATATATAAAGCAGAATGTGTGTATGTGTGTGTGTGTGTGTGTGTGTGTGTGTGTGTGTATGTGTGTGTGTGTGTATGTCCAGGATTGGCATCTGCACTTTCACATCTACAGCCACAACATTTTGCACACTCACACTTCTGGACCCCAAAAGCGTCATAGGCTATGTTTTGAGGGGAAATTTTAACCCCGCGCTTTACAGTTATTCACCAAAAAACTTGCCTCCATTAAAGCAAATGGAGCTGGGAGCCACAGTGCAGCCAGAACTTCAGAAGAATGCGCAGCCACGCCCTTAAATGGAATGTTGGCGTGTCACAATGCAGCCAGGGAAAGAGACAGACACAGACAGGGTAAGAAAGAGATGGGGAGGGCACCACCTATGAGGAGTATTTTAACCCCTATAATAGTCGATGGGTTCACCTCAGCACACTTAAGGGAGGATTAAGACAAGGAAGAAGAAGTGTGCATAAAAGAAATCCGCGGTAAATCCGCGATAAATCCGCGGCAAAATCCGCGAGAAATCCGCAGCGTGGGCACATAGCCTAACTGTAAAGCGCGGGATTACATTTTCCTGTCAAAACATAGTTTACGACTTTCCCTGGGTCACATGAGGTGTCTGTGCAAAATTTTGTGATTGTAAATGCGACGGTGCGGATACACTGTCTGTCTCTTAACCTGTCTCTCTCTTTTCCCTCTCTTTCCCTGCCTGTCTCTTTCCCTGTCAGTCTGTCTCTTTGTCTGTCTCTTTGTGTCTGTCTCTTACCCTGCCTGTCTTAAGACAAGGAAGAAGTGTGCATAAAAGAGAGAAACACCAATTTATATGAAAAAATTGTACTTTATTATAAATAGGACACAGGGTCACACACATTTAAAAACACTAAAAAGGCAAAAAGCCATAAATCAAAAAGTGTCCAAACCCCCGTTAGGGTTGGACTATCCTCCGTTACCCAAATGGGAAAAAAGGGCTATAGAGATGTATCAATATATAATACATGCAGGTATAGTAGAATACAGGGGGTGAAACAATATTGCAATAAAGGTATACAGAGCAGAGTCATACCCAAGAAAAAGCATATAGTGGTACATACAAGGCACATAAGTTAAATATGCAGTTTCAATTGGTCATATATAAACCACTATTATACCACCATACACCTTGAAAAGAGACAATATCCCCCAGAAATAAAGGGAAAACCTGCAGATATAATGCAAGGCATAAGCCCTAATAACCAGCCATAGCCAATTTTACCCAGCAACAGGGGAGCGGAGGGTACTGATCCCCACGCGTATCGTCACCAACTAGGATGACTTCATCAGGGGTGGGTTCCCTGTGCCCAGAACGGCGGGTTTAAATACCTGAGGGTCTTGTGTATCAGCCATAAGGGCGTTTCAAACAGTGCGCTCTCAGAGTACCCGGCGTCCCGGAAATAGCTACTGCCCATGCGCTAAATTACTTAGAGGAAAAACAATGTATAACGGAGTACCGCGCATGCGCGGGACTCCGAAAAAATGGCGGCCGCCATAAAGAGAGACATATTTTACTTCCCTGAGGATAAGAACGCAAAAGGTAACAAAAATACCAAATATATATGCCAATATATGATGGAAGGATAGTAAAGATCCCAGGGAATAGATATAAAAGAAACATATTATCTATTGGATTAGTATATAGGATCATATAATTCCTTTAGAACTCCATATAGGAACGCACACACATATATGCATACATAATCCATTAATTCCCAGTTGGGACCCATACACAGTATGCATATAAATAGTGTGTACTGTCAAAGATTCATTATTTATGGCTTTTTGCCTTTTTAGTGTTTTTAAATGTGTGTGACCCTGTGTCCTATTTATAATAAAGTACAATTTTTTCATATAAATTGGTGTTTCCCTCTTTTATGCACACTTCTTCTTCCTTGTCTTAAGACAGGCAGGGTAAGAGACAGACACAAAGAGACAGACACAGACAAAGAGACAGACTGACAGGGAAAGAGACAGGCAGGGAAAGAGAGGGAAAGAGAGAGACAGGTTAAGAGACAGACAGTGTATCCGCACCGTCGCATTTACAATCACAAAATTTTGCACAGACACCTCATGTGACCCAGGGAAAGTCGTAAACTATGTTTTGACAGGAAAATGTAATCCTGCGCTTTACAGTTAGGCTATGTGCTCACGCTGCGGATTTCTCACGGATTTTGCCGCGGATTTATCGCGGATTTACCGCGGATTTCCTGAAAATCTGCAGCAGCCGCACTTCCCAGCCATTTCAATGGCATTTTGGAAATGCTGTGTCCATGCTGCGGATTTGCCGCGGATTTTGATCCGGAAAAATCTGCAGCATGTCAATTATTGTTGCGGATTTTGGTGCGGATTTTGGCTATAGAATTGGGAAAAAGAAAAAAAAAATCCGCCTCAAAATCCGCGGCAAATCCGCGGTAAATCCGCGGCAAATCCGCGGCAAAAAAAGGTGCGTATTTGCCGCGAAAGTCGCGGGTTTTCATGCAGAAAAATCCGCAGGTACATTCTACCGTGGACACATAGCCTTACTCTCCAAAAAACATGCCTTCATTAAAGTAAATGGAGCCTGGAACTACAGGTTATTAGTAGGAGCTGTGAGTGGTTGCTATAAGAACAAAAGATATTCATAGTATAAGAAGCTTATATGTGAGGTAATAAGATGTCGGTGGGGAGACGGATAGAGAGAGAGACAAAGAGAGACAAAGAGAGACAGACAGAGACAGACACGGAAAGAGACAGACAGAGACAAATGGTGAAAGAGACAGACAGAGACAGATGGTGAAAAAGACAGACAGAGACAGACAGGGAAAGAGACAGACCTGGAAAGAGACAGACGGGGAAAGAGACAGACCTGGAAAGAGACAGATGGGGAAAGAGACAGACAGACATGCAGACAGGGACAGAGACAGGCAGACAGGGAAGGAGGAGACAGCCAGAGAGACAGACAAAGATAGATGGGGAAAGACACAGACCTTGATAGAGACAGACGGGGAAAGAGACAGAGAAATAGAGACAGACAAAGACAGGCAGACAGGGAAAGAGACAGACAGGAAAAGACACAGACAAAGAGACGGGGAGACAGACGGGGAAAGAGACATACCTGGGAAAGAGACAGCCCTGGAAAGAGACAGATGGGGAAAGAAACAGAGAGATAGAGACAGACAAAGAAAGAGACAGACAGAGACAGGCAGACGGAGAAAGAGACAAACGGAAAGAGACAGACGGGAAAAGAAACAGATGGGGAAAGAGACAGACAGAGACAGACAGAGAAAGAGATAGACAGCGAAAGAGACAGATGAAGAAAGAGACAGATGGGGAAAGAGGCAGACGGGGAAAGAGGCAGACTGGGAAAGAGGCAGACTGGGAAAGAGGCAGACTAGGAAAGAGACAGACGGGGAAAGAGGCAGACGAGGAAAGAAGCAGACGAGGAAAGAGGCAGACCTGGAAAGAGGCAGACCTGGAAAGAGACAGACCTAGAAAGAGACAGACCTGGAAAGAGACAGACCTGGAAAGAGACAGACAGAGACAGATGGGGAATGAGACAGATGGGGAAAGAGACAGACGGAGCACATTGCTTGGCCAATTTAGTTAAATCTGTGTGGAATATCTGTGTTCTTGAAATATACAGTCATATGAAAAAGTTTAGGCACCCCTATTAATGTTAACCTTTCTTCTTTATAGCAATTTGGGTTTTTGCAACAGCTCTTTCAGTTTCATATATCTAATAACTGATGGACAGAGTAATATTTCTGGATTGAAATGAGGTTTATTGTACAAACAGAAAATGTGCAATCCGCATTTAAACAAAATTTGACAGGTGCATAAGTATGGGCACCTCAACATAAAAGTGACATTAATATTTTGTAGATCCTCCTTTTGCAAAAATAACAGCCTCTAGTCGCTTCCTGTAGCCTTTAATGAGTTCCTGGATCCTGGATGAAGGTATATTTGACCATTCCTGTTTACAAAACAATTCCAGTTCAGTTAAGTTTGATGGTCGCCGAGCATGGACAGCCCGCTTCAAATCATCCCACAGATGTTCAATGATATTCAAGTCTGTGGACTGGGATGGCCATTCCAGAACATTGTAATTGTTCCTCTGCATGAATGTCTGAGTAGATTTGGAGCGGTGTTTTGGATCATTGTCTTGCTGAAATGTCCATCCCCTGCGTAACTTCAACTTCGTCACTGATTCTTGCACATTATTGTCAAGAATCTGCTAATACTGAGTTGAATCCATGCGCCCCTCAACTTTAACAAGATTCCTGGTGCCGGCATTGGCCACACAGCCCCAAAGCATGATGGAACCTCCACCAAATTTTACTGTGGGTAGCAAGTGCTTTTCTTGGAATGCCGTGTTTTTTTGCCTTCATGCATAACGCCTTTTTGTATGACCAAAAAACTCAATCTTTGTTTCCTCAGTCCACAAGACCTTCTTCCAAAATGTAACTGGCTTGTCCAAATGTGCTTTTGCATACCTCAGGCGACTCTGCTTGTGGCGTGCTTGCAGAAACGGCTTCTTTCGCATCACTCTCCCATACAGCTTCTCCTTGTGCAACATGCGCTGTATTGTTGACCGATGCACATTGACACCATCTGCAGCAAGATGATGCTGCAGGTCTCTGTAGGTGGTCTGTGGATTGTCCTTAACTGTTCTCACCATTCTTCTTCTCTGCCTTTCTGATATTTTTCTTGGCCTGCCACTTCTGGGCTTAACAAGAACTGTACCTGTATTCTTCCATTTCCTTACTTTGTTCCTCACAGTGGAAACTGACAGTTTAAATCTCTGACACAACTTTTTGAATCCTTCCCCTGAACAACTATGTTGAATAATCTTTGTTTTCAGATCATTTGAGAGTTCTTTTGAGGAGCCCATGATGCCACTCTTCATAGGAGATTCAAATAGGAGAACAACTTGCAAGTGGCCACCTTAAATACCTTTTCTCATGATTGGATACACCTGCCTATGAAGTTCAAAGCTCAATGAGGTTACAAAACCAATTTAGTGCTTTAGTAAGTCAGCAAATAGTAGTTAGGAGTGTTCAAATCAAGAAATTGATAAGGGTGCCCATACTTTTGCACCGGTCAAATTTTGTTTAAATGTGGATTGCACATTTTCTGTTAGTACAATAAACCTCATTTCAATCCAGAAATATTACTCAATCCATCAGTTATTAGATTTATGAAACTGAAATAGCTGTTGCAAAAACCCAAATTGTTATAAAGGTAAAAGGTTAACATTAATAGGGGTGCCCAAACTTTTTCATATGACTGTATGTTGTGAAATGCTTCTATTAGCTTAGTTTTTGCATTTTAATAATTACATTTCTATCTATTTGTTTTGTGGTTTTTGTGTGCAGAATACATTTTTGTTAATACATTCTATTTTGTTAACAGTAGTTATTAACCCGGGCAAAGCCAGGTAGTACAGCTAGTTACTATATATAAAAACACTTATTTAGTCTTATTAAAATTTTTAACCCCTTCAGCCCCAGAGCGTTTTCCGTTTTTGCGTTTTTGTTTTTTGCTCCCCTTCTTCCGAGAGCTGTAACGTTTATATTTTTCTGTCAATCTTGCCATATGAGGGCTTGTTTTTTTCGGGACAAATTGTACTTTTAAATGAAACCATAAATTTTACCATATAATGTACTGGAAAACTGCAAAAAAAGTGTGATCGCACAATAGTTTGTGGGATGTTTTATTCACCGTGTTCACTATATGGTAAAACTGATGTGGCATTGTGATGCCTGAGGTCAGTGCGAGTTTGTTGACACCAAACATGTATAGGTTTACTTGTATCTAAGGGGTTAAAAAAATTCACAAGCCTGTCCAATAAAAGTGGCGCAAGTTTTGCGCCATTTTCCGAAAGCCGTAGCGTTTTCAGTCTTTGGGATCTATGGCTCAGTGATGGCTTATTTTTTGTGTCTCGAGCTGATATTTTTAATGGTACAATTTTTGCGCAGATGCTACGTTTTGATCGCCTGCTATTGCATTTTGCGTATAACTTGTGGCGACCAAAAAACGTAATTTTGGCGTTTAGAATTTTTTTGCCACTACGCCGTTTACTAATCAGATTAATTGATTTTATATTTTGATAGATCAGGCGTTTCTGAACGCGGCGATACCAAATATATGTATAATTTTTTTTTTAACCCTTTAGTTTTCAATGGGGTAAAAGGGGGGTGATTTGAACTTTTAAAACTTTTTTTTTACTTTTTTGTTTTATTTTACTAGTCCCCCAGGGGGCTATATGGATCAACAATGCGATCGCTCTGCCCTATCTGCTAATCACAGCTACACAGCTGTAAATAGCAGATATTATCGCATTCTGATTCACTCGGCTCCGGGCTGAGTGAAACCGAAAATGACTCATGATAGCTACAGGCGTCATCACATGCTACCATGTGCTACCATGGCAACCACCGAAAGTCACGTGATCACGCATATATAACTGCGGTAAGTGAAAATAATGGCCACGCCCATAAACATCTCGCTGCCAGACTTTGGCAGCGAGATGTAAGGGGTTAAATGTTGCGGGTGGAATGCGATTCCACTCGTAACATACAGGCACACATGTCAGCTGTTGAAAACAGCTGATATGTGCGCGGATCGCCGCAACCTGCCCACAGCAGGGGGCGGGGATTAACCTCACACGATCTATGACTGATAGATCCATCATTGGTCGTGATGGGGTTAAACATCACACACCGTGAATAATAACACACAAAAAATCCCTGGACCATGGGACAGCCGTAATAAATTATTCCTGTCAAGAGAATTTTTTTTTACATAGTCAGAGCATCAATTTGATAACATTACTGAAGGGGCAGATTCTAGATGACCCTCAATCTTTCTTACCCCTACCTACCAATGGAGATATAATTTACGTTACACGCACCCTAAAGGTAAAGTGGTGCCCCCATTCCTCGGTGGCTTTCCCTCCTATGATATCCCTGACCTCCCTTCTTATCAAGAAGGGCTTATGGGGTCATATCATTCGACATCAGAGGAAACAAAAAAGAAGAATCACTTATCTGAGATCTGTTCGGGTCAAATGCCCTTCAATAATATTCTCTCTCTCTTATGGTGATACCCAGGCTCTCTATAGTCTTTAACCAAATAAGAAGTAACAAAGCCTCGACGTGTTTCCCCCCATTTGTTGGCTGCAGTTCATCAGGAGACTGATTAAATTACAGCACAATCGCCAAAGGCTGTCAGAAGGCTGCATATATTGCAGCACACGCCTCTCCGTACCGATGCATATGATAGACGTGTGTGTTATTATTCACGGTGTGGGATGTTTAAAAATTTTAATAAGACTAAATAAAAGTGTTTTTATGTATAGTTATTAAGGTAGCTGAAGATATTTCACCCCATGCTTCCAGAAGCCCCTTCCACAAGTTGGATTGGCTTGATGGGCACTTTTTCCGTACCATATGGTCAAGCTCACAACAGCTCAATAGGGTTGAGATCTGGTGACTGGGCTGCTCACTCAATTACAGATAGAATACCAGCTGCCTGTTTCTTCCCTAAATAGTTCATGCATAATTTGGAGGTTTACTTTGGGTAATTGTCCTGTTGTAGGATGAAATTGGCTCCAATCAAGCGCAGGGTATGGTATGGCGTTGCAAAATGGAGTGATAGCCTTCCTTATTCAAAATCCTTTTTACCTTGTACAAATCTCCCACTTTACCAACACCAAAGCAACCCCAGACCATCACATTACCTAAACCTTGACAGATGGCGTCAGGCACTCTTCCAGCATCTTTTCAGTTGTTCTGCATCTCACAAATGTTCTTCTGTGTGATCCAAACACCTCAAACTTTGATTCGTTTGTCCATAACACTTTTTTCCAATCTTCCTCTGTCCAATGTCTGTGTTCTTTTGCCCATATTAATCTTTTTCTTTTATTAGCCAGTCTCAGATATGGCTTATTCTTTGCCACTCTGCCCTGTAGGCCATCATCCCGGAGTTGCTTCTTCACTCTAGACGTTGACACTGGCATTTTGTGGGTACTATTTAATGAAGCTGCCAGTTAAGGACCTATGAGGCATCGATTTTTCAAACTATAGACTCTAGTGTACTTGTCTTGTTGCTCAGTTGTGCAGCGGGGCCTCCTACTTCTATTTCTACTCTAGTTAGAGCCTGTTTGTGCTCTCCTCTGAAGGTAGTAGTGCACACCGTTGTAGGAAATCTTCAGTTTCTTGGCAATTTCTCGCATGGAATATCCTTCATTTCTAAGAACAAGAATAGACTGTCAAGTTTCAAATGAAAGTTCTTTTTTTTCTGGCCATTTTGAGAGTTTAATGGAACCAACAAATGTAGTGCTCCAGATATGCAACTAGCTCAAAGGAAGGTCAGTTTTATAACTTCTCTAATCAGCAAAACTGTTTTCAGCTGTGCTAACATAATTTCACAAGGGTTTTCAAGGGATTTATAAACATCCATTAGCCTTCTAACACAGTTAGCAAACACAATGTACCATTAGAACACTGGAGTGGTGGTTGTTGGAAATGGGCCTCTGTACACCTATGTAGATATTGCATTAAAAAACAGACGTTTGCAGCTAGAATAGCCATTTACCACATTAACAATGTATAGAGTGTATTTCTGTTTAATTTAATGTTGGCTTCATTGAAACAAATGTGCTTTTCTTTAAAAAATAAGGAAATATATGTGACCCTAAACTTTTGAACTGTAGTGTATATTTATTGTAACAATTAATAATGAGGCCTTTCACCTCTTTAGATTGTATCTAAGGATATCTCAGTTTTTGATTGTACCACACAATATAGCACTAGTAATATAAAATATAACTTTTAATAATTTTATTAAAATGTAACAAACAGTGACACCCAAACAAAAAAAATACCACAAGGTGTTTAGCACTAGAAACAGAACCAAATTGTCCACCACTCAGAGCCTATTCCTTCTCACTAGGCCCTCCAGACCAGTATCACATGCAGTGCTTTTTTTGCGGCGGTACGTGGAAAATCCGAAGAGCACTGAGGGAAAGCACCTCTGGCTCTGTCCACATGGCTAATTTGTAAACTATGCAAATTAACCATGTGTGGAGCGGAGGCACAAGCAGAGCAGCTACTGGAGCTGCAGGACCTGCGATGATGTCACGTACACAGCGTCTGTCTGGCGTGCCAGGGTAGCGGGGAAACCCCCTGTAGGCCCTGACCTTGTGTTCAATCTAAGCTTTCCCCGGCAGCCTGCAGGGGCCCCCGGTAGGTGTATTAACATGACCTGCGGCCGCGGCTCCTTAGACCGTCTGGCAGCCGCCGCAGGTGATAAAAATAGTGCACTGCAGGCAGCCGTCAGAAGACAGCGCCAGTAGCTACACGGGGGGCAGAGGGGGCACTCCTGACTTGAAGGAGAGCACACAGAAATTATGAGCAGCAGCGGGGCAGGGGCAGAACAGAAAGCTCCTTCCTACAGGAAGAAAGTGCACGAGAAGGACCTGCGGTGATGTCATGCCCATGTGACCGTGTAGGAGGAGCCGGGCAGGAGCTGCTGACCGAGGAAGATGTGAGCACGGTAATTAGGGATGATGGTGGTGAAGGGGGTGCAGGGTGAGTGGTATATGGGGGGGTCCAGACTGTGACAGAGGAGTGTTAAGGGATACTACCTGTGTGGGACATGAGGCTTCAGTGTGTTTTTGAGAGAGGGGTAATTTGTGGTACAGCCAGTCTGTGAGATATGCAGGGTATGAGGATGCTGGGTGTGTGTGAGATATGCAGGGCATGAGGATGCTGGGTGTGTGTGAGAGATATGCAGGGCATGGGGGTTTTGTGTGTGTGTATGTGTCTGTGTGTGTGTGTGTGTGAGAGATATGCAGGGCATGAGGATGCTGTGTGTGTGTGTGTGTGTGTGAGATATGCAGGGCATGAGGATGCTGTGTGTGTGTGTGTGTGTGTGAGATATGCAGGGCATGTTGTTGCTGGGTGTGTGTGTGAGAGAGAGAGATGCAGGCCATGAGGATGCTGGGTGTGTGTGTATGTCTGTGTGTGAGAGAGATATACAGGGCATGAGGATGCTGTGTGTGTGTGTGTGTGTGTGTGTGTGTGTGTGTGTGTGTGTGTGTGTGTGTGTGTGTGAGATATGCAGGGCATGAGGATGCTGGGTGTGTGTGTGTGTGTGTGTGTGAGATATGCAGGGCATGAGGATGCTGGGTGTGTGTGTGTGTGTGATATGCAAGGCATGGGGGTGCTGTGTGTGTGATTGTGTGTGATATATGCAG